>NC_080045.1:6936310-7137954 GCF_012489685.1 Lotus japonicus | reverse complement strand
AGCATTGGACTCAGGAAGACTCAAGTATGATGAAAAACCAAAGGTCAAATGAAGATCGACTCTGATCCACTGCAGATAGCTGAGGCCAACTATGTAGAGCCCTTCTACATTGGCATGGTCGACATTTCCAAAAGCTGAGTCTGGGTTTGACGCTGGGAGAAGTAAGAGAAGAAAAACATAGCTGTCGAAGAACCAGAGGTTGAGAAAGAAGTGAACTTGGAAGAGGTTTACCCCAAGGCTGGAGAAACCCTTGTCGAGTTTCTATCCCGCAGCAAAAATGGCGAGAAAAGTTATGTGTTGCCCTCGATGCAGCGCTGTTTTCGACAAATCCGCAGCCAAGGCCTATCAGATTCAGAAATGAAAAGGCATTATCAGAGGAAGGCTCCTGTATCCAGGAGACTGAAGTACCCTCACGAGGAGTGGGTCGAGAGAGACCAGGAACTCGATGGCCATAAAGGCCAGAAAGCAAGCAATAAAGACAAAACTTACCTCCCCAATGCTGGATTGCCAAGAAACCAATGGTTCGGGCCAGCACCTCCAAGGCCAAAACCATACCCTAAGTGGCAGAAAATCGACTTAGGCCAGGGATCCTCTTACATCAACAATTCCCGTGTGTCACGAAGCTACTCCTATGGCTCTGGGAACTACTATGCTCCTGAACAAATGACCAGGACTCAGTTCAGGCGTTTTTTTGAGGAAAAGGAAAGCTGAGAGGGAAAAGGTGGCAAGTTCCGTTCACTATGGGACATAAAGCCAGAAGACAACTCTCGCAATGAACCTAGTGGCGTCGATTATCAACCAGTTGGACCACGCCATCAAACAAGGAACAACCGTACCACCAAATCCAGCTAAGGAAAAAGGGAACGATGTTGTCGAAGATGGATGAAGACATGCTCGAAGATTTCGACGACAGTGATGGAGAAGAGCTTAACATCATCTGCATCGTGTCCATCCTACCTGCAGAATTCGATAGAATCTCAGAGGTCACTGAAAGCGAGGAAGACTACTATGTCGACGACGAACCAGATGACAATCCTTTGTGTTATTATGTGATGCAGAGAGGATCTGTCGAAGATGAAAGAGCTATCTTCCAAAGGCCAACCGAGCAAATGAAGAGCCATTTGAAACCGCTATTTGTTTGGGCCAGAGTCGAGGAGAAGGGTGTTAACAAAGTCCTTGTCGACGGGGAGCTGCAATCAACCTCATGCCCGGATTTATGCTCAAGAAGTTAGGTAAAACTGAAGCGGATCTAATCTCCCATGACATGGTGCTTTTCTGATTTGAAGGAAAGACAGGTTCTTCCCTAGGGGCAATTATGTTGAACATAACCGTAGGAACAGTAGCCCGTTCCACATTGTTCATTGTGGTCCCTTCAAAGGCCAATTACAATTTGCTGCTGGGAAGAGAATGGATTCATGGCGTGGGGGCAGTGCCTTCGACCTTACACCAATGTATATCCATTTGGAAAGCTGATGGAGTTGTCGAAAATGTACAAGCAGATCAAAGCTACTATTTAGCAGAAACAAGCTACGTTGGTAAGAAGAATTTCGAGAAGAGTTTAGCCACAATTGCTCCTTTAGACACAGTGGCTAGCCAATACTTCAACCCCTACTCAGAGTACTCAGTAACGTTGGATCCCATCCGGGGCCTAAACCTCAATGAAGCATGCAAACCTGATGCCATGAGTGGATGGCACAGTGATGAAGAGAAAGATGCCACTGTTGGGTGGCAAGCCAATGATAAAGATGATTAATTCGAACATGGCTCGAATTTCGGCTTACGCAGCCGAAAAAAAAATAAGAACGGCCTTGGAGGCCGAGAGGATGGCCAAAGAAATGGCTATAGATGAAGCTAGTGTCTCAATCCTGCCCGTCAAATTGACACCCCAGGAGGAGGCAACAACAAATAAGGATGACACGTGCATAGAAGAAAACGAGCAGAGTGCCGAGGAACGCGGATTCGAGGACCTTTGCAATCTGAGGCTAGATTGCATCTATGATGAGGCCCATTGGGCTTCGAGAAGCCAGTGGTCGATGTTTCCAAGAAAATGGAAGCGCAAGACCCTTTAGAAGAAGTGGACCTGGGTGATGGCTTAGAAAAGAGGCCAACGTACATCAGTGCTCTCATTGACCCGGAGCTAAAAGACAGGATGGTGAAATTACTCAAGGAATTCAAAGACTGTTTCGCTTGGGATTACGATGAAATGCCTGGCCTCAGTCGAGAAGTGGTGGAATTGAAGTTACCCATCAAAGAAGACAAGAAACCAGTCAAGCAATTGCCCAGGAGGTTCCATCCAGATGTGTTGGTGAAAATCAAGGAAGAAATCGAAAGACTCCTCAGGTGTAAATTTATCAGAACAGCTCGATATGTGGACTGGTTAGCCAACGTGGTTCCAGTAATCAAGAAGAATGGAAAGATGAGAGTTTGCATAGATTTCCGAGATCTTAACGCTGCCACTCCAAAAGACGAGTATCACATGCCTATTGCTGAGATGATGGTGGATTCAGCTGCTGGTCACGAATACTTAAGCTTGTTGGACGGTTACTCAGGCTACAACCAAATCTTCATAGCAGAAGAGGACGTGTCGAAAACAGCTTTTCGATGTCCTGGTGCCTTGGGGACATACGAGTGGGTGGTCATGCCATTTGGGTTGAAAAACGCTGGCGCGACCTACCAAAGGGTAATGAATACCATTTTTCATGATTTTATAGAAACCTTCATGCAGGTTTATATTGATGACATTGTAGTGAAATCCCCATCAAGGGATGACCATTTGTTGCATCTAAGGAAATCCTTTGAGAGGATGAGAAGATATGGCTTGAAGATGAATCCCCTTAAATGTGCCTTTGGTGTTATTGCAGGTGATTTTTTGGGTTTTGTGGTGCATAAAAAGGGCATCGAGATCAACAAGAACAAAGCTAAAGCCATTCTCGACACTAGTCCACCAACCAGCAAGAAACAACTGCAATCACTATTGGGAAAGATTAACTTCCTAAGGAGATTCATTGCTAACCTCAGTGAGAAGACCAAGTCATTTTCCCCACTTCTTCGACTTAAAAAGGAAGATGCGTTCCGCTGGGAAGCAGAGCATCAAAAAACGTTCGATGAACTCAAAGCGTACTTGTCTAGCCCACCTATAATGGCACCACCTATAAGAGGAAAGCCAATGAAGTTGTACATCTCTGCCACGGATGGAACCATCGGAAGCATGTTGGCTCAAGAAGATGAAGATAGCAAAGAAAGAGCCATATTTTACTTAAGCAGGGTGTTAAATGATGCAGAAACTCGATACACCATGATCGAAAAATTGTGTTTATGCTTGTACTTCTCTTGCGTAAAGCTGAAATATTATATAAAGCCAATCGATGTAATGGTTTTTTCTCATTATGATATAATAAAGCACATGTTATCCAAACCTATCTTGCATAGTCGAATTGGTAAATGGGCTTTAGCCCTAACCGAGTATTCACTAACTTATGCCCCACTAAAGGCAGTTAAGGGACAAGCAATTGCTGACTTCCTGGCAGACCATACTTTGCCTCAAGAAATCATAACTTACGTAGGCTTCCAACCTTGGAAGCTATTTTTCGACGGTTCTAGCCATAAGAATGGTACTGGGATCGGGATGTTCATAGTATCCCCAAGGGGCATCCCCACGAAATTCAAGTTTAGGATTAAGAGTAACTGCTCAAACAATGAGGCTGAGTACGAGGCATTAACATCAGGCCTTGAGATCCTGATAGCCCTTGGGGCAAAGAATGTCGTCGTAAAAGGGGACTCTGAGAAAAACTAAACCCCTCTAACCTCGACATACTGGTCATTGACAATATGACACCTAATGATTGGAGAAAGCCAATTGTCGATTACTTGCAAAATCCTGTGGGTACTACAGATAAAAAGACAAAATACAGGGCAATGAGCTATGTCATCATGGGAAACGAGCTATTCAAGAAAAACGTTGACGGAACACTACTGAAGTGTTTAAGTGAAGACGACGCGTTCATAGCGATCTCGGCCGTTCACGACGGGCTATGTGGTGCCCACCAGGCAGGAATCAAGATGAAATGGATCCTATTTCGACAAGGGATGTATTGGCCTACTATTATGAAAGATTGTATGGAGTATGCCAAGAGGTGCCAAGATTGTCAGAGACACGCGGGGATACAACATGTGCCAGCAAGTGAATTACACTCGATCATTAAGCCTTGGCCATTCAGGGGTTGGGCTTTAGACCTAATTGGCGAAATTAACCCATGTTCTTCTAGGCAGCATAAGTACATCATAGTGGCTATAGACTACTTTACCAAGTGGGTAGAGGCAATTCCTCTACAAAATGTGACCCAGGACACGGTGATCGAGTTCATTCAGAATCACATAGTGTACCGCTTTGGGCTACCTGAGTCACTTACTACAGACCAAGGCACAGTGTTTGTAGGCCAAAAGGTAGCATCATTCGCAGAATCTTGGGGTATAAAACTCCTAACCTCGACCCCCTATTATGCTCAAGCGAATGGTTAAGTCGAAGCGGCCAACAAAACGTTGATCTCCTTGATTAAAAAACATGTTGGTCGAAAACCTAAAAACTGGCATCAAACGTTAGGCCAAGTGCTTTGGGCTTACAGGAATTCACCTAAGGAATCTACCGGAGCAACGCCTTTTCGACTAGCATATGGTCAAGAAGCGGTATTACCAGCAGAAGTATATTTACAATCGTGCAGAATTCAAAGGCAAGAGGAAATTCCAAGTGAAGATTATTGGAGTATGATGCTTGACGAATTAGTCAATCTCGACGAAGAAAGACTATTGGTGTTGGATACCTTAACCAGGCAAAAGGATCGCATTGCTAAAGCTTATAACAAAAAGGTTAGAGCTAAGTCTTTTATGCTTGGTGATTACGTATGGAAGGTCGTCTTACCAATTGATAAAAAAGATAAACGTTATGGAAAGTGGGCCCCAAACTGGGAAGGCCCTTTTACAGTCGAGAAAGTACTTTTAAACAACGCTTATTCGATTAAGGAATTAGGAGGTAATCGACAAATGACGATAAATGGCAAATATTTAAAAATGTATAAGCCAACATTGCATGAGATAAACATCGAATAAGGAAGTAAAAGAAAATAAATTGCCAAACGCGAATGTTTTATTGAGTAGAATAGAGCATTACAACTATGGCAAAGGAATTTTAAAAGGGAGGGTTGGCCCTACAACTATTGTATCTGGCCCTAAGAGGCTCTATGCGCCTCAAGACATCCTCTTGTTGGGATTCCAGTCGCGATTTCGCCTGTCGAATATCCAGCTCTTCACGGGCAGTAGAAGAAAGCTTGTCCACCAAGGTTTTCAGAGCTCCCACACTCCCCTCGGGGTCCGCCTGGCTAAGAGCAGCCTTCAACTCTTCAAATTCCTCCATCTTCTCGTCAATCTGGTGTTCAGCAAAGAACACTCGAGCAGTAAGCTCCCGGTGTTCTTCATATAGAGGTACAGCTTCATGCAGGAGGCTCAAGAACTCCTGAAGAGGAATTCTTACCGAGGCAATAATATTCCTCGAAAGAAGTTGGTTAATGAGCCCCGTAAGCTCTTCAGCCAAAGGAAGGAAAGAGTGCAACTCCCAGAATAAGTCTTGGTCAAAAGCCAAGTTCCGGATCTGGTTGAGAACACGACGGCTAGCCATGGCTGAAGGGATTTATGAAAGCAGGAAAAGAGTTCTGGAAAAGAAACAAGGGAGAGTTTGGAGAAGTTACTGAAAAGAAGTAACCAAAAACGCTCTGTTTATAGGGTAACAACCAAGGAATGCATTAATTAATGGCAATCAGTTGCCAACTCTTCATCTTATGGTTATAGGCCATGCAGATTACCACCACCATCGTGAATAGCTTTGGCTTTTAATGAACAAAGACTTGCATTGAATCAAGAAAACGTGGTATAAGATTGCAATAAATTGGTTCATTCCCCAGAAACAAAGCGACGACTATGTGAGGGGTGCAAGGAAGTTTGAACGATGCAACAGTAAATGAATAGTCGTCAAAATAAATGCGTAGTGGAAACTGAAAAGACTTGGCAAATTAAACGTCAAATTATATGGCTTAGGTGCCAAAACCATTGTCGAAATATTACACGCAATTGGCATAGCCATGGTTAGAATAGTGCCATCATTACATATTAATAAAAAAAAAAGAGTCCTACAGCAAGGTTTTAAAAGAGTTCAAACAATCAGCAAAGGTGGCAATCTTGGCATCGAGACCCTTCTTCACAGCCTGATCAATCTCCAATTCCTTGATAACCTCTTTTGTCGAGATGATCAGAGCCTTGGAGTCTTTAGTAAGCACATCCAACTGATCCTTCACAGCAGGGCCTTCCTCGACCAAATCAGCTCGCTTTTTCTCCAGTTTGGTAATCTCTCGATGCAGCTCTTCAAGTTTGATGTCGACTTCAGAGATTTCATCTGCGATCAAAACCTTCCTAGCAGTGAACTTCTTGAAGTCCTCTTTCATTGCTGCAACTTGAGCTTTACCAGCAGAGACTTTTGCTTCCTTAAAGCTGACAGCTTGACCAACGTCCTTGACTTGATGAAAAGTGGCTGAAGCATCCACTAAAAAAGATTGAAGGTTAGCCAAAGCAGCAGCCTGTTGAGAATCTAGTTTTTGGCCAAGAAGGAAGACAAGCAATTCCTTAGCAGCATGGCTCGCTTGAGGATCAGCTTGGATCTGGTCGAGAAACCCATTGGCGAAGACAATAGCCTTCAGCCGACCCATACTCTCCTCGATCTGCTGAGAATTGGCTACCCCACTTGATTGAGCAGTCTCAGCAGTGGCATCAGCTTGACGGGGTGGAGAGTCCCATTCCAAGGTGCCATCGAGGAAGCTATCCAAAGCTGCCAGCGGGTCCTCCTCAAATAAAGTGTCGAGCTTTTCACTAGACACATGAGATGAAGAGCCACCCTTGGTTTGAGGCGAATGTTGCACAGTGGCAGTCGATTTTGGAGGAGGCATAGGGCTGTCATCCTTGCCTGGAAGAGGCTCTGTTTCGCGGATGGGAGAAGTTGCACCCTGAGTTTCCTGCAAGAAAAACCTCTTTAATGCCCTTTCGATAAAGTAAAACGCATATTAGAGGAGTCAACAAAACATGAAAAGTATAAAGATACCTGGCAAGCAGAGTCCTTAGAAGGGCTCGAGTTGGTGGAGCTTCTGGAACGGCGAGGAGACTTATGACGAGATTTGCTCCTGACCTTCCTCCTTCCCTCAGATGTGGAGGTCTTTTTAGCTGAGGATGCGGCCTTGGGAGGTTTCTCGACACCTTCAGTTTTGGATTTTGCAGGAATGGGAGCTGGGGAATTCTCACGGGATGGAGGATTGGAAGTAGAGTGCTCATGAACATCAGTCTAAAGGAAACAAAACAAACAAGAGATGACTCAGATTAGGAAACCACGGGTTAAAAATGTCACAAGGTACCCTCGAGAATGGAGAACATACCTGAGTGGCGGCGCCGCCACCACCCTCTTTGTCATCGACTTCTGTTTGAGCATCAGATGCCAACTTAGAAGCCCCACTAGGGGTGGAAACACCAACCCCCTTGGCCCTCTTCTGACTGGCCGAAGCAACAGGCTTAGGTTTCCGTTTTCGACTCTGTCGAAAAATACGTCAGCCCATAATCCAAGGAAATCGAAAAGGAAAAGGTAAAAGCTTGAAGAAAGTACCTTGAGCTTGTCAGCAAGACTGACATCATCATCCTCATCATCATCATCATCATCCTCAATCACGACTGGCTTGTCCTTGGAGGAATGAGCCACTGGGGAAATAACTTGAGGAGCTGGTCGAATAATGACTTCAGCTGCAAACAAAAGAAAAATTAAGAAGTAAAACAGGAAAACCAAGGCCAAGTCGAAGTATTACCTTGACCAATACGCATGTTCAGCGATATGTGGTTGAAGATTTCGACGGGCACATGATACGGAAAGTTCCATAGGTGGTACTTAGTCCAAGTCACTCGCTTTCGAGGAGGTAGAGCTTGATTGGCCAACACATTTATGTTTACATGGTCAACCCATTTAGGCAAGACCGGTGGAAAAGCCAATGCAAACTTACTCGTAGGCAAAGACGGGAACCTAAAGCCAGTTTTTCGAATAACAAAAGATAGACCTTCCTCACCAGGAGGAACCACTAACTTGGATTTCTTGGCTTTAAGTTCCCATTTTTGCCTTAATACTTGGGCCGCTTTCGCAACTGTATCTCGAAGGCGAAGAGTTGGGTAATATACCACACCAAAGAACTCTTGAAAAGATCGAATTTCTGCCAGGTGCATACCTTTGGTCTTCTTCGGATCCTGCTTCTGCAAAAGAAAAGCATCTGTCATGCATTGCAGACAATCGACGAGGGGCTTCGAAATTTGAGCCCAATACTCAGACCACCAGGCTTTGAAAGCATTAGTGGCATAATATGAAGGAGCATAAGTGAAGGGGCTCAGGTTGAGGAGTCTCTTGTTATAAAACTGAACAGTCGTGTCGAAAACAGAAGCCCTCTTAATAGTTCCGGGGTACAGGACTAGACTCTTGTCAAATAAAGTGTTGGGTAGAACTTGGCTAAGCCCAAACTGTCGAGAAACCAATTGAGGGTTGTAGCCACATAGAGTGTAGTCACTGCTAGCAAAGCCCACAGTTAAAACCCTAGGAGATAAGAGGGTCCTCCAAAGTATGATGTGGTGCTCCTTGGGCAACGCAGAATCAGAGGCATTAGGATAAGAATTCCTCAGCCAGAAAGGGCCACGAATAGCCTTGCTGTAAGGAGAGAAACTGGAACGGTAGTGCTTCAGCTCGAGAAACATGGTAAAGTACTTCCTGAAATCAGCTTCGAAACTCGACGCATCATAAGCAGGGGTCAGGGTCTCAAGCCTATGGGCATCGATCCTGGTGTTAGAAACAGTTAGAGGATTAGCTTGTACCGGCAGAAGAGATTCGAAGACTGCATTCAACCAAAGTTGAAACAGCCAAAGTGGTCCAGCCGCATTCAGAGAGACGGTCTTAGTATTCCGGATATCCTCGACAGCTTCATTCAACATTTGATACAGGTTGCCAAGGACGAGCCTAGCCATAGCAAGTTGTCGACCCTCGTGAAGCAGATTGGCTAAAGGCAAAAGCTTGGCAGGTATGCGCAAAGATTTGGTGCAAAAGACATAAGCAGACAGCCAATACAGCAAGAAAGCGACATGTTCAGCATCAGACACCTCACCACTCTCGACATAATGGTCCTTAATGAATCGACTAAAAGAAACGTTGTCAGTAGGGATCGAGATGGGTTTAACAGGAGCAGGTGCAGAGTGATAATCATCACCAATGGGCCACAGCCCGGTGATAGCAGCAACATCCAAGAGGGTGGGGGTGATCATACCAAAGGGAACATGAAGGCAATTAGTGGACCTCTCCCAGAAATAAAGTGCACTCAGCAGCATAGCAGGGTTATACGAGATTGGAGATCTCGACAGCTGAATCAAGTCGAGAATCCCTACATCCTTCCAGTGTTGTCTCTTATCTCCCTCAACCCTATCTAACCATTTCAGGTAGGCCTTGTCGTTAGCAGAAGGGTTAGGAGGGGCTGAACGAAAGGCTCGTTTTGGGTCAGAAAGAAATGGCATACGGTAAGAGGGTTGAAATGCCAACATGAGCTCCTCTCCCCTAACGCTAGGGTGAAATGATTCATGTTCTTCAGGGAGACTATTGAGCCTATCATGCTTCACTACTTTCAAAGGGCCCAAAATGGCGCGTAAAGTACCATTAACAGAGAAAGGAATGAGTACCTGGGATTTCAAGATAGCTCTCTTCTCTGCTTCGTTGGGAGGCTCTGGGATTGGCACGCACTTGGACTCATCCAGCTTAAGCTCAGTGGCCAACGGAATGGTTTGCTCAGGATTGGAGGCCATTGAAAGACGCAGTAAGTATTTCAGAGAAGACGGAAGAAGATGAAGTGATGAAGTGATGAAGTCTGGAAGAAGAAGTTGCAGGTTGGAGGAAAGAGTAAAGCTTGAACAAGGAATACCAAAAGGGTATTTATAAACGGAAGGGAAAACGGAACCCAAGCCGCATTGAGCAGCAATTTATAAAAATTTGGGGTCCAAGCGATTATTTTATTAGTTAATTCATGTCACCTCTCAGCTTTTTGGCATAGGTGAAATCATGGCCCTAAAAAGGCTATAACTGTCAGCTAGTGGAGAAGTCATCAGACGTTATGGCTGCCGATTGGACTTGAAGATCGAATGGTCGAGAGCACAAAGCATTTGAATCGTTGGAATCGAACGGCTGCGATAAAAAAAAAAATGCTTGGTGTCTTTGAGCGAAAGCAGTCGACAACCAACATTTTTGGGGGGCAATTGTTAAGCCAAAATTACAAGTACTACAATTCTCGACACCATGGTGCAAAAGTGGTTTCTCGACAGAAAGGGTTGGGCGAAGCCGGCAACTCAGCACACGATGTCCCTCAAAGACAAGTTAGTAAAAGCCATAACTCGACACACTCAGAAGATGAAGAAATCTCGATCATCTTAATGGAAGAGGCAGTTACCGAATAACAAGCAACTACAAGCACGTGCGTACACCCACGATGCCACGAATAGCAACGGTTGCCCACGACTCAGAACCATCTACGTGGCAATAGAGTCACGTGCGCGAAGACCATCGGCTAAACGTGGGGTATGGCGCCAAAATTCAAAACCCACGAAGCCATCGTGCATCCAAGGAAAACCGCCAAGAACATGGGCAGAAAGAACAATATAAATAGAGGAAGCAGCAGCAGAAGAAGAGGTTCCCAACTAAAAACTCTGAAAATTCACCAAAAGCTCTAAACGTCCGCATCAATGAGACTTCGAGAGCAGAACGTGATGATGGAGGAGTATGTTGCAGAACCAACGCTTTAGTTTCCCTGCATTTCAGTTTGTTGATTTCCAGTTCTTGTGTGTAGCTTGTTTTGTCGAAATTTGCTTTCATGCTATTTTAGTTTGCTTGACTGTTTTGTAATCGACTCATATTCAATGAAGTCCAGTTTCGTTTGAATTGTTTATTGTTGTCGAGAATACACTCGTTCACACACTACACTTTGGCAAAGCGTTTTCTCAAAAGGACCCCGAATCTAAACTTCCTTTAGTCGAACTAAGAGGATATTTGTTTACCAAAAATCCGTGTAAACACTAATATCTCTGAAATTTTATCTCCAATTAAAATATGTGTTGACTTGTTGAAAAAAAAAAACTTGTCGAAAACCGAAGCTATTTATTTCAGTCCTTAACTTTTTTTGAACTCCCAGTCCTTAACTTAATCTCCAAGTCATTTTAATTCATATCTTTTGTTCGACATAATAACTTATCTTTCGTTTAACTTGTCGGTTTTTTTTTTTTTTTTCGGTACATTCCTTATGTTTAACTTGTCGGCTTTAATTCATATATATATAAGTGTATCTTTTGTGCAAACAAATCTTTTGATTAATCGCTTGATTGTTTCCTTCATTAATATTTGTTTCCTTTAATTTTTTTTGTTGATTTAGATAATTACATTTGTTTAAAAAAAATATTATATCCGTACTTGCCGTACACACCCATTTTATCTGATTAATGTTTTAATTTTTTGGTAGACTTTTATCTGATTAATGTAATGCCGTATTTGCCTTCAAAAATTAAAATGAAAAGCTTTCTCCTCCAAATCTTGTATCTTCTTGGCATATAAAATTTCCTTTAAATATTAAAATTCAAATTAGGAGATAAATCGTATAAATATTTTCCTTATTATATCATCAAATCCACGTCTTACATAATAAATTTGACTTATCAGTTTCAAAAAAAAAATTGACTTATCAATCTTGAATTTCATGAAACTACACCATCTACTTTAATTTTCTCTCATGACAATCAATATATATCTTTAACTAGTACTTTGGACCCGTGCGATGCACGGGGAATCTTCTTTTTTTGTTAATTGCGGGAAGTTTTTTTAAAAAAATTGTGTTAGTTTTATTATGTTTATTCAAATAATTATATAAGACACTATCAAGTGTGAGAAAGTTTAACAAAGAAGGAAAATGACAACTTTGAGCTTTTTATAAGTAAGATAATTCATACACCTAATGTCTTAGGTTTTTGGTGAAAAATGTGGTAACTCACTTGTGTTTACTATTTACCTCAATGTGATGATGTGATAATCCCTCCAAGTTTTAAACATATTTTTTCTCCAACACCACCATGATTTTAATGTTCCTAGCTCAATCAGTATTGTGTCCCGGTGAGGATATTTGGAATCAACCAAAACACATATGAATTTTAAGTAGAGTAATGTCTCTTTTACGGTCTGAATATTTGAATGAATTTTATTTTCAAAATGAACCTTATAAATAAAGAAGAAATCGGGTCAATTATAAATCATGAGGCAAATAGAGTTGGATATCGGTTATAAACTAAGGCTCCACATTATCTTTGAATAAGTTATCGCCTTTGGACGAGTATGAAATGGGTAGAAGATATGGTTACGCTAAACTCAAAAGCGATATTGAGCGTCACCATGGTCTTCTGCTAGTTCCACCCATAGTGAATGGGGTCCGATTGTTGTCAAAGCGAAATGAGGGAAAATGGGAGAGGTGTTATAGTAATCATTAGAAAAAGATAAAATAGCGAGATATAATATAATATCAAATAACTTGAAGTAAGAAAATAGCAGACCGTGAAAATTCACTTAGTTTCTAGCTTAAAAAGCAAATAACAGACAAAAAACTTAAAAAAAAAACGAAAATTGAAAGTAAGAAACAATAAAAAAATAGTTTGAAAAAAGTTAAAAACTTGTTCAATTGAACAAAAGGAAAAACAGATTCGAAACCAACAGTTGAAGAAAAAGAAAGCATTGGATTCGAAACAATGTGGGCATGTGCAGACAGATTGAGAAAAGCTATATGAAGCTGCATATGTGAGGAAAACCCCCCTAAGCATATGGATGATATGATCCACCCAGCAACTCTCCATCTATTACATCATTCATATCTGCACGACAAAAAACAAATCAGAAAAAAAGAAGTAAGGAGAAGAAATTCTATATTTTCCTAAACAACTAAAGGTTTTGTGTCCTCGGAGGTACCGACATTTGCCTCAGAATATTCTGCATTGTTCTCTACACTACTCAAACTATACCCCGTTAACATTTAAGAAATTGAATCTCGGATTGAAAGAGACACTGCAAATTGCACACACATGGAAATTCATGCTTGGCTCAAACTCTACCAATAAATGGTCGTCAATAACCCCCAAAATCATAAGAGCCACTACCATCACATTTATAAGGCAATGGGGAGGAGAAACCTCCAGAAGTCCAAGGGGCAAGAAGGAGGCTTATAAGATGATAATTTGAGCTAGGAAAAAGATATCTTCTTCACTATACACTTCACTCATACACTATCCACTGTCCCTAAGCTTAGACATTACATTTGAGCTTGGGACCCCGGTTCACTAAAAGAACAAAACATTAAATTACAAAATAACTTGCTATGGGATGACATTGCAAAATGGGGAGACACATTACCTGTTCAGCCAAGCACAATAAATCAGAAATCAATCTATGTTGTTTCACACCTATAAGAGGAAAACAACCACAAACACAATTAGTCAAGCAATTCATATCAAAGTACTTTAGATATCCAAGTAAAAGTAATCCAATAATGAGATGCCAACTTTACTATGATGTTTTTGCAATCATTTCTAACTTGTAATAACATGACATGCAAACATTGTTCCACCAAATGACTTCACCTGAAACATTCTTTTGAGTCCCAGGTGCATATGCACATTTAGCTTTCTGGTGGCTCTGAATAATGCTCTAAACTTATTGGACAAATTCATACCAGTAATGCATGAATTGCTGTATGCCCCTCTTTCTCCCCGTTGCCATATCCACTATGATGTTAGTTTCCAAAGATTCTCACTTAGGGGTTGTTTTTATTGAAATAGAAGGATTAGTGTTGTTGATATTCAATGCCTAGCCCTTATAAAAAGTTTTTAGCAACAATGTATATTTGAACGGAGCAGATTGTGGATTGTCCTCATTAGTCTATCATTCTTTGTAACTGTCATGAGTAGCAAATCCTCATAAAACAATAGATTACCCATAATAGAATTGAAACGGTAAAGCATATAGGTAAACTCTTCCCCCAATGTTCTGATTTTAAACTATATATAGTAAATTTTGAATATAATCAGTACCATGAATTCAATATGTGAATTAATATAACTCTGAAATTGCTATACTGGCTTATGTGAAATGCAAGCCATGTTTCTATATTGGCTATATGTGAATTAATTCCGTATTTAATCAGTGCCGTGATTTCTAGTTAAACTATATAGAATATTTCAATCCTTTAAGTATGTATATCAAAGAGGTTTATACTAAGTAAAGTATTACCTGGAAGAAGGGGAAGGGGGAAAAAAGGTGAATGGACAAAAGAAAATAACAACTGCAAGTGGAGAACCCCAATTTCTATTTCTTGCACCTAGAAATACAACCATATGAACCGGTAACATTAGTGCAGAAATCCATTTCCTCTATCGATCTTATAAATGGTATGGAGAACACATCAAACTCCAAGAACCCCATGAAAATCCTGGGAATTGACATTGACTTTCTTCTTAAATAAAACCGAGCAGGTTTAATTAGCTAAAAAAGTTCTGAAACAAATTGAAGAAAGTGAAATAGATAGAAAAGATATATAGGAAGAAAGTTTAGAAAGGAAAAATACGGTGATCTTCCTTTGACATGCATTATAAAAGGAAAAGGGTAATAGCTTTCTTCTCTCACCTGGGATAACATATGAACCCTCTTCAAAACACTTGTCTCACCTGCAATATCATGAACCCATAGTCATTTTCCTCAATCTGCCAAAGAACACTCTACCCTTCAATTTAAGAAAACTGTGCAATACAAAATTATACACATCCCTTAACCAAATGATGAACCCACATAATAATTTTCCCAAAATTGGAACAGAACCAAACTGAAAGAAAACAAAAGTTTTAAAATAAAAAATACCTATGAGAAATTAGCCAATCCATATGAAGAAAATCGTTTCTGCAAGTAAATGAAAACTCAGTGAGCAAAAGAAGCAGAAAAAATGACACAGAAAGGGAAAACGATGCTTCATCTCCTCTAGGGTGTTGGTACCTGTGAGCAAATCAAGGAGAGAGCAAGGGAGCTTCAAGTCTTCAACTTAACGCATCTGCCTCAGTCTCGAAATTTCGCTGCAACCCGAATGGAAGCTATGAAGGGAAAAACGCGCGACACCTTTAAAAGAGGTTGAAGAACTAAAACGGATGGAAGACGTTTATATTCAAAATCAACTACGAACGACCAAGATTCAGTAACGGCTGAAATGGTGGTGTAGTGTGAGTAAGTGAAACTAAATTTCTCTCAACAAAAAAAGTCGCTTGAAATGGGGATGCAGTAACGGCTGAAATGCGAGAGGTTGGAAAGGAATACACGGCTGAGATTGAATCTTTGCAATGGAATCAATGGCTGAGATACAATCCAAGTGAAATAAATTGAATTTTTACTAAAATAACCATGCCCAACTTTCATAGTTTTTAAAATTAATTGTTGAATTATTGTTTTGCCCCTAAGGCTGCAAAAACTCTCTCTTTATATAGGCCCCGTTTGGATAAACAGCTTAATTAAGCGCTTATGGTCATAAGCGCTTATGACATAAGCGCTTATTCATAAGCTATTTTTAAAAATTTATTGAAATAAATTAAAAATAAGCTGTGTATAAGCATAAGCTGTTTTTCATAAGCTATCCTGAGTAGCTTATGAAAATAAGCTGAAAATAGCTTATGGCAGACCATAAGCTGTTTGCATAAGCTCTCCCAAACACTGGCATAAGAGCTTATGCTGTCAGATAAGCTCAAATAAGCTCTTCCAAACTGGGCCATAGTTTACTAGTACTTTTTACCCGTGCGATGCACGGGGGATATTCATTTTTTGGTTTTTTTTTGTGTTTTTTGTTAAATATGTTTTTATTTAAATATATTTTATTGATTAAAAGATTATAAAAAAATTATACTATGAATTCTTATGTTTTGTTTTTATTAAATTTTTATTTTTTTTTTGTATTGTTACTTTGTTTTTGTCTTTTGACTTGTTGATTTCAAATGGAAGATTAATATTATTTTTATCTGTATTGAAGTAAGATTGTTGCGCTAAGAATAAGTGGTTTTTTCTGCAATTGGCATTATTTGATTGAGAATAAAACTGAGAACCTAATATTTCACATTTTTGTAAAAATATGTCCTTCACATTACATTGCGAAATACTTCTTTGTAAACTACATTTGAAGTACTGTTTGAATTATTGTCATCACCATCGCCAATGAGGATTTTTAATCCTTTACGATGGGTAACTCTAGAGAAGGCTACATATAACTGGCCATGTGAAAACACTGGTTTTGGCAAAAATAACTACCCTTTTCAAAGATTGTCCTTGACTTTTGTTTATTGTCATGGCAAAAGAGAGCGCTATAGGGAATTGTCTCCTTTGAAACTTGAAAGGAATTCTTCTATCTGATGGGGTCAATGTTAATCTTGGTATAGGCACCCTTTTCCCGGCCTTTGTTCCTGATATAACCTTGCCTTCCAAAACATATTTTCCCATTTCAGTGATAATCAGACGCGTACCATTGCACAATCCAGCTGCTTGGTCGATGTTTCTCAAAAGCATCACTGGAGCTCCTTTTTTTAGCTTTAACATATGATTAGGCAAGCCTGAAGAGTTTATTGTGTTTAAAAACTCTGGTGTATGGATATCATCTGGACTGTCATAATTGCTGTTTGATGAACATGTGTTATCGGCAGTCAAATAAGTGTTCTCATCTCCGGGCAACAATGGCATCATGTATTCATTCAAACTATCAACAATCTCATTTGTAGGAGCTAAAATAGCACGATCTTGAAAAAATTCTGGATTTTCGTAGTTCCGAACGAAAGACGGATAAGTAGAGTTGACAATAGAAGCCATTGCATCACCTGAATGTGGGATCAAAAAATCCTGAGGGATGTCTATGATTGTTTCATCTTCTATCTGCTTACCTGCATTTCCATCTCCTATGCGTAATATCCATTTTGAAATTTTTTTTAGCTCATCAACCTCTGCAGCTGATCTTCCAGTTTGTAGCCTCATATTTTTTGTTAATGAAAGTACCTGCTCATTATTCAAAAGATAAGAACCATTGTTATAGTTCAAGTTGTTGGTTAATTTATTTATTTTTGTATTTTTTGATCAATTTAAAAGCAAACATTATTGGGAGAAATGGTAATGTACCTGACAATGATCCCAAAGATAAGAAGCATTGATGGTGGCATGGACAATATCCTCCCTTCTACCTTTTGGCATCACTGGCAAAATTTGCCTAAAATCTCCACCTAAGACAACAACTTTTCCTCCAAAAGGTTTGCGTTGACTGTTGTTGTTAGTAAATCTCATAATATCTCTTAGAGTTCGATCCACCGCTTCAAAACAATGTTTGTGAGTCATGGGCGCTTCATCCCATATTATGATTTTAGCTCTGATGATCAATTCTGCCAATGGACTTCCCTGTTTAATGTTGCAGGTAGAGCTCTCATCAACATTAATTGGAATACAAAACCTGGAGTGTCCGTCCGCCCGAAATGAGCAAAGCTGCAATTCCACTTGATGCAACCGCTAAAGCAATCTCTCCTTTGGATCTTATAGCGGCTGATAATGCTCTCCAAATGTAAGTTTTCCCTGTCCCTCCACAACCATTGAGGAAAAACAAACCCCCCTTGTCATCAGTAACTGCATCCATGATTGTTTGATAGACTTTTTTTTGTTCTGACGTCATGTTAGACAAAAGATTTTCATGCTCTATGGTTAAAGCTTGTCTATCATAACACAATTCATCCATAATAAGTCTATTTTGAGTAGCTGATATAGTGGATCTATCAATTTGAGGCATTTGTGGGAAGTCTGCTAATGACCTGTTGTTGCTTTGCAGTAAAGTGTCTATTTCGGCAAGAGCTAAATTTTTTATTTGCTCCTCAGTAAGCTTCAAATATGCAATAACGTTGTAAGTAGTCGTGTAAGAAAAATAATATCTATTTTTTTTGTGAGTATTGTTTTTTTATAAATGTTTAATTTCAACTGCAGTTACCTGTACTCTGCATAAGGAGTCTTTGTGTATGCAGAATATCATCACTTAAATGCTGCCAGACTTTTTCCCAAACGTATTCTGCTCTAGAAAGCTAATAGGACAAAAGCAGAATAGCATAAAGCCTTCTAAGATAGCGTGTGTTCTGTACTAGGGCAAGCTTACGTAAGAGAAAGACAAAAAGTAAACCCTAGCAGAGCACTAAAATAGCAAAACTACCATAAAGGGAATATTCTCATTAATGCTGAAAAAGTTGGTTTCGTACAAGTGGGTGACCTCCCCTTTTATAGAGGGGGTGGTCATGATATGGATCTTTCCTATATTTGGGCCTGACAATCAGGGCCCAAATCCCTGTACATATAAGACAAATCCAAAGGAATCTTCCAGCTGGCTTGTGGGTCCATCATCTAAGGGAGGGCAATGAAGCTCGTCGTGTCGCCTTTCCCGCCATGGCTATCTTCGATGGTTATTTGTTCATTTTGGGCGGGACATAATCTTCTTTATGTCCCGCCCAGTCCACATGCCCCCAAGACATGAGACTCGAGTAATTGAGTCGAAATGTCTTCATCATGTTACCCAGTAGTTCGCCTCTATTGTTTATTCGTTCATCGCCATTTTACTTTCGTTGTTTCATCGCCATTTTCACGCTTCGCCACCTTTGTTGCCGTTTCAAAGATATGTCGCCATTAGTTATAAACGTCCATCACGTCTTTTCAACTGACGCACGTATCCTTATTTTCCGGGATTTCGTCATCATTTGTTATAAATGCAATTTTCAGTTGTGCGTCTCGAGGAGTAATGTCTTTTCGCTTCCTACCTTTTCGAATTTCAAATCCCACGATCCCACGATCTTCCCCCATTCATTCTCTCTCCTCCTTTCTCTCTATAAAAACCCCTTTTCACTTTTCATTTTTCACTTTCTTAAAACTTTTGTTCTGAAAACCTTTTCACCGCAGCTTTCATTCTCTCTTTTGAACTCCGGTGAACCTTTTATTCCTCCGGCCGTCGTCATTGCGCGGTGCTCCCCTATCTCCGACGTTCTCCTTTCTCAAATCCACAGTTCTTCCCCTGGTTAGTTTTTCTCTTTCCTGAGATTCTTCGTTTACTTCTTTTTTCTCTGACTCTGTTCATCTTCTTTCTTCTTTTGACTCTGTTCATCTTCTTTTTACTTTTAGTTTGTTCGTCTTCTTTCTTCTTTTTATGAAACTGCCTCGCATGTCTTTACCAAACGCTAGCCTTTCTTCCCTAGAACTTTCTTCACCCTCCACGGAGGAGGAAGTTGTCGCCCCCTCTATAATTGAAATTCATTCCTCGCCTTCTACCCATGATGATTCCGGTCCCGCCGGCTCTGTAGACTCATTTCTCTCCTCTAATGGAGATTTGTCTTCACCTGAATGGCGCTCTGACGTGCATTTAGTTGAAGATAAATGTCTGTTGCATTCTATCTGGAGCAGCGTTGGGAGCATTAGTTCGCTTCGAATATCTGCTCAAGGGTTCACGAAGATAGATCCCGCCACCTCGAATAATGAAGATCATCTGTTGAATGTCCTCCCATGTGGCGAAGATGACTGTGTTCTGTTGCGTAAAGAACCAGCCGATGAATCGCCCGATTTTTTCTTTGTTTATGGCTATTTATTCTTAGACTTGAACATCAAACTTCCTTTCTCGCCGTTTTTATGTCACGTTCTTTCTTTTCTGAATGTGGCGCCTTGCCAACTCCAGCCCAACGCCTGGGGTTTTCTCCGCTGCTTCGAAATTCTTTGTGATCACTTGAGTTTCACTCCAACCTATCCTTTGTTCTTCCTTTTCTATAAATCAGTCACCACTAAACCTACTTCTGTGAAATGGGTTCCACTATTAGCCCGTAAGAACATGAGTCGGTTCACCGCCCTTAAAAGCCATTACAAAGTATGGCAGAAGAAATACTTTAAAGTTGTGGAGTCGCCCGAAATAAAGAACTTGTTCCGAGATTCCGACAATAATCCTCTCTTCCCTTTTTACTGGACAAAGAACCCTCGCCGAAAAATATCCGTTTCATACGACGCCTTGGATGAATCTGAACAAGGCGTCGCCGATTACCTCCGCACACTACCAGTAATTTCCGGTCACGACTTGATTGAGGCGTCGAAATCCGGCACTTTAAATCAATTTTTTAGTAAGTTTATAATCTTTGTACGTAACTTCTTTTTCTTTTTGTTCATGTATCTCGTCTAATTGGTGTTTTCCATACAGCTACGATGGGAAAAGGCAAGGTTGACGCGAACCCACTCAAGATGAAGGAGTACCTCGCCCAGTATGCTGCGGCGGCGAAGAAGAGGGCCGCCGAAACTGAGCAGAAGAAGAAGAATGAAGGTACCTCGGGTTCTGACAACGTCAGGGATCCTAAACGTCAAAAAACTTCAGGTGCTGCTGGTGGTAAGCCTCTCCACCAATCGACTCTTGATTCAAAAAGTCATCCAGCTGAGAAAAAGAAGGGACATGACAATGTCCCGCCCCCTCAACAAGATTCAAGCTCGCTGATCAACCGCCCATCAACTCCATTTGGCCAGGCTGGCCCTAGTTCAGCCATTGGTGGCGAGGCTCCTCCCCCCTTGCTGAGCTTGTCGGATCCTCACTTCAATGGGCTGGAATTCATGACCCGTACTTTTGACAACCGGATTCACAAGGACATTTCCGGTCAAGGTCCCCCCAACATTGCTTCCGTGGCGATCCATCACGCGCTTTCTGCCGCCAGTACTGTGGCGGGAATGGCTCAGTGCGTGAAGGAGTTGATCTCAGCCAAGAACCGTTTTGAGAAGAAGGCAGCTGATTACAAGACAGCCTATGAGCGGGCTAAAACTGATGCTGAGACTGCCAACAAAAAGCTGAAATCTGCTGAGGAGAAGTGTGCTAAGTTAACTGAAGACTTGGCTGCTTCGGACCTGCTTCTTCAAAAGACCAAGTCTCTTAAAGAAGCCATAAATGACAAGCACATTGCCATTCAAGCCAAATATCAAAAGTTGGAAAAGAAATATGATCGCCTGAATGCTTCCATCATAGGGCGTGCTTCTCTCCAATATGCTCAAGGATTTCTGGCGGCCAAAGAGCAGATCAGTGTGGTTGAGCCGGGCTTTGATCTTTCCCGCATTGGGTGGCTGAAGGAGATCAAGGATGGTCAAGTAGTTGGTGATGATGACATTAGCCTCGACCTCCTTCCCCAATTCGATGATGAGAGTGAGCCTGAAGAAGATGGCGAGGCTGGGAATGAGCAGCACAGGAATGAGGATCAAGAGAAGGAAGATCCCAAAGCTGGGACAAGCCAGGGCAACAACGCCAACAACGAGAACCTGGCTTGAATTTGTTTTTATTTTATGAAGTTGAAATTTTTCTTTGGGCATTGCCCTGTCTTTTATTTTCATTCCAAATCATGTATGGGCGTCGCCCTCTTTTCCCTACTTTAAATGGATATCATTTTAAGTTCATTCGTTGTTTTAGTTGTTTCCAACTTTCGTTGTTATTTTGGTTTACATACCTTAGCCGATTTTTCGACGAGGCTTGGTTTCTAGTGGCCACTAGAATTGCCAAGGCTTTTAACTTTTGAAGGCGATACTTTCTTATTCCGAAAGGTTTACTCGCGGTATTGCATACCTTGATACAATTTGCATTGCATGAACTCGTAATAAAAATTAAAAAATATATACGATTCTGTTGAAATGATCTTTTCATTAATTTTCTTTCGTATGGGAACAATTGTCCCTTCATTACAAATGTCGCCTCATTAAAAACCTTTCCAAAGAAAGGGAAAAAGAGTGCGACTTCATTTACATTTGTTGTTTCTACTAACTAAAATACTGCTTTAGATGAGAGGCGTTCCATGTTCGTGGAACCTTTTGACCGCTTAGTTGTTCCAACTTATAAGCTCCTCCTCCAACATCGCCAATAATCCTGTAAGGCCCGCCCCAGTTGGGTGAAAGTTTGTTGTGTTTATCGGGTATTGTATTTTTTCGGAGCACTAAGTCTCCTACCCTCATTTTTCTTGGCACTACTTTTGTTGAGAACTTTCTTGCCACCTTCACTTTTCCCGCCTCATTTCTTATGTGAGCCTCTCGTTGTTCCTCGGGCAGCATGATTAGATTTGCTATTAAGTTTTCTCCGTTGTCATTTTCATTAAACCGAGCCACTCGCCAACTTTGGTTTTCAATTTCCACTGGGAGCATGGCGTCAGTTCCATAAGTTAGACGATACGGGGTTTCCTTTGTGCTTGACTGTTCCGTGGTGTTGTATGCCCAAAGAACGCCTGGTAGTTCCTCCGCCCAAAGCCCTTTTGCTTCATCCAGTTTCTTCTTTAAACCTTTCAGGATAACTTTGTTAGCCGATTCAGCCTGCCCATTGGTCTGTGGATGTTCTACAGAGGCAAATCGCATCTCGATTCCCATTTCTGTACAAAATTCTCGGGTAACACTACTTGTGAATTGTGTTCCGTTATCCATTACTAATGCCATGGGGACCCCAAATCTACAAACAATCCTTCGCCACAAGAAGCTCCTGACCTTGGCGGCCGTGATAGTTGCCACTGCCTCAGCTTCTATCCACTTAGTGAAGTAATCAACCGCCACGATGATGTACTTCATTTGTGCCTTCGCCACAGGGAATGGTCCTAAGATATCAGTCCCCCACATGGCGAACGGCCAAGGCGCCATCATGGTTGTTAATTCTTCTGGTGGAGCCTTGTGTAGGTCAGAAAAGACTTGACATTTTTCACATTTCTTAACATACTCCAAACAATCCTTCTTCATCGTTGGCCAATAGAATCCTGCTCTTATCACCTTAACTGCCAAGGATCGCCCGCCGATATGACTAGAACATACACCTTCGTGGACTTCCGCCATTATTCCGAGGGCGTCCTTGATATCGACACATTTGAGCATAGGAGACATGATTCCTCGCCGATACAACTCACCACCCACCAGTGTGTAGAAACTGGCTTCCCTGCGTTTTGTTCTCGTGTTCAAATCATCCTCCTTTGGTGGGTTCTCTAAGAAGGTCTTAATCGATTCCATCCAAGATATCTCGCCCTCACTGACTGACTTTACAGCTTTCAACTTTATTTCTACCAAATCAATGCTCGGGCGAGGCAGGGTTTCTTGAATGACTGTCTGGTAGTTGCCCAATCTCCCCGTGCTTGCCAACTTCGCCAACACATCAGCCCTCTCATTTTGTCCCCTCGGGACATGTTCTATTTTGATTTCTTTGACCTCCATCATCAATCTGCGCACCACTTCCAAATATTTGGACAGTTGCGGATCCTTCACCTGGTACTCGCCTTTCACTTGTTTAACCACTAACTGCGAATCTCCTTTGATAAATAACTTCTGGACTCCCAACTCAATGGCCAACCTTAAGCCGGCAATCAGAGCCTCGTACTCAGATTGATTATTGCTCGCCTTGAACTCGAACTTGAGAGACTGTTCAATGATCATTTTATCTGGACTTTCGATTGTTATTCCCGCCCCACTTCCAGTGTTATTAGAGGATCCATCCACAGACAGGACCCATTCTCCTTGAGTCTTCTCTCCTTCAGTGGGTGTTAACTCCGCCACAAAGTCAATTAAACTCTGGACTGTGACTTGGCCCCTTGGCTCATATTGTATGTCATATTCTGATAGCTCAACTGACCAGCTAACCAATCGCCCTGATAAATCAGGCTTCTGAAGTACTTGCCTTAAGGGAACATCAGTTTTAACTTTGACTTGGAAACTTTGGAAGTAAGGTCTGAGGCGCCTTGCAGTTTTCAGAATCGCCAAAGCCGCCTTTTCAATTTTTTGGTACCGCAATTCTGCCCCCTGTAAAGTATGGCTCACGAAATATATAACTTTCTGCTTTTTTCCTTCTTCCTGGAGCAACACCGTACTTACCGCCTTGTCAGTAACCGCTAAATAGAGCACTAATGGAACGCCTGGTGTTGGCTTGGAGAGTACTGGTAATGTGGCCAATGTTTCTTTCAATTTGGTAAAAGCTTGTTCGCATTCCTCTGTCAACTGAAACTTTGAATTCTTTTTTAAACATGTGAAGAACGGGGCCGCTTTGTCACCCGCCATTGGCAAGAAACGTGACAAGGCGGCCATTCGCCCTGTCAAACGCTGAACCTCCTTTACACTTGTTGGGCTTTTCATCTCCAAGATTGTCCTTCCCTTATCTGGGTTCACTTCTATTCCTCTTGATGTTAACATAAATCCCAAGAACTTTCCTCCCTGGATCCCAAAAGAACACTTCTCAGGATTCAACTTCATTTGATATGTTCTTAACTGATCAAACGCTTCTTTAAGGTCGCCACCATGATCACTAGCCCTGGCGGATTTTACAATCATGTCATCCACATACACCTCCATATTCCTGCCTACTTGCTTTGAAAAAATTTTGTCCATGAGCCGTTGGTACATAGCTCCTGCATTCTTCAAACCAAAAGGCATTGTCTTGTAACAATAGTTCGCCTGATTGGTCATAAATGCTGTACTTTCCTCATCCGAGGGATGCATCATAATCTGATTATAGCCCGAATAAGCGTCCATGAGACTTAAAAGTTCATTCCCTGAAGCTCCATCCACAAGCTTATCAACATTGGGAAGTGGGTACGAATCTTTGGGACACACTTTGTTCAGGCTTGTGTAGTCCGTGCACATTCGCCATTTCCCATTGGCCTTCTTGACCATTACAACATTGGCGAGCCACGTTGGGTACTGTACCTCACGGATGAAGCGGGCCTTGACCAATTTTTCAGTCTCTAATTGTACAACCTTGTTCTTTTCTTCACTCATTCTTCGCCTTGGTTGGATGACCGGGGTCGCCCCTGGTCGTATGGCTAGTTTGTGAGTGATCACCTTGGGATCAATCCCTGGTACATCATTGATGGTCCATGCGAAGAGATCTAGATTATCACCCAGAAGGGTGATTAGTCTGTCCTCTTGTTCTGTTGTCAAACCACTGCCAATCTTTAGAAACTTGTCCTTGACTTGCACCTGCTTGGTTTCTTCCAGCGGTTGTGGGCGAAAATCATCAGCATCATCTCTTGGGTCCAAGCTAAATCCTTCTTGTGGGAAGATTTCTGTAATTCGATGGCTCTCCTTGGCGGCCTTTCGCCCATAGAGCGCCACGCTTCTCAAATAGCATTCCCTTGCTGCATTCTGGTCTACACGCAATATCCCGACCTTCCCGTTGCAGGCGGGATATTTAACAGTTAAATGAGCAGTTGAGATGACCGCGCAGACCTTGTTGAGGGTGTCTCGCCCCAAGAGTACGTTGTAATTGGCTCTACACGCCAATACTAAGTACTTTACTTGAAACTTCTTGACAAACTCTCCTTCTCCAAAGGCAGTCGGAATTTCGACGTATCCCCGCACACTGACACGGTCTCCTGTGAATCCCACCAAAGTTCCCCTGTATGGTTTCAAATCTGATTCCTTTAGTCCCAGGCGATCAAAGGCGTCTCCATAGATGATATCCGCCGAAGATCCCTGGTCTAAGAATACTTTCCTTGTCACATAATTGTTAACCCTAATTGTTACCACAATTGGATCGTTGTCATGGGGAATCACATGCGCGAAATCCTGAGGGGTAAATATAATAGGGGAATGATTCACCCAACACTCGCCTTCGTTCGACTCCTGTACTGAGTGTACTGCCGCCACGTAGCGTTTTCTAGCCTTACTTGAAATTGCACCCCCGCCAAATCCTCCTGCAATAGATGAGCATTCCCCAACAGGATCGCCCAACTCTTCAACTATCTCTTTACCTTTGCCTTTGTCCCCTTGAGTGATTTTAGCTACCTCCGGCGCTGCTGTGTCTTTAACAAAGTTTGCCAAATGGCCAGCTTTAATCAAGCGATCAATTTCCCGCCTTAAATTCCAGCAATTATCTGTCGTATGCCCCAACGCCTTGTGGTACTCGCACCACCTATTGGTGTCCACGTTAGCTGGCGGCCGCCGTGGGGGTGGTGGGTACTGCACAACGTTGGTCTGCCCAACCGCCCTTAAAATGGTACTTAAGGGTGCATTCAACTTAGTAAGTGGGACTGGCGTTGGCGAAGCACCAGGCTGACCAGCTGTGGCAGCAGTGGGACCTTGTGAATTTCTGTGCCATGTATTTTGAAAGCCAGGTTTAGAGTTTTGGTATGGTCCCGGTCTTGGTACACGGGGGGTTTGCGCTATCCTGGTTTCCTTCCCCGCCTTGGATTTGTCCTGTGAAACACCGCCAGATTGAGACTGCTTGCGTCCTTCCTCTCTTTCTTGTTTCTTCTGATCATCTTGCTCGATCAATATGAACTCTTGAACACGAGCGCGAAGATCCATCATATCCTTCGCCGGTCGCCTTGTTAAGTCTCTATTCAAATCTCCCGCCCGAAGGCCATTTTTGAATAACGCCAAACAGACATCTGGATTTTCATCCTCCAACTGCACCGCCATCTTGCTGAAGCGTGCCATGTAGGTTTTTAATTTCTCGCCTGGTTGCTGATGTATGCTGATAAGATCAAACATTGTTGCTTTTGTGGTTTTATTGGCGGAAAATTGAGTCAGAAACTTAGTGGACAGATCAGTGAAATTATCAATGGAGAAGGGCGGTTGTCGAATGAACCACTGCATCGCCATGCCCTTGAACGTGGAAGGCAATAATCGACATTTTACCGCATCCGTCGCCCCGCCGATCACCATTTTGGTATTGAAGTATCTAAGATGCTCCATAGGATCAGATTCGCCCGAAAAGGCGTCTAATGCCATGGTTTGCAGGTGCTTTGGAATGTCCACCCTAGTGATGGCTGGAACAAAAGGTTGGAATTCAACTACATCCTCCGCCTCCAGGCGTTGTTCTTGCTTAAAATCCTGCCGCTGAGTAAGATACTCAACTTGGGCTTGCAACTGCTCGTTTTGGGACTGCACCTTCTGCAAGGTATCTAACATTTGTTGCAAAGCCGCAGGCGTGATACCTGTCACTGCCTCTTGCGCTCTCCATGGAGCAGTGGTTTTAAGATCTTCCAAATTCACGTAGTCAGGCGGCGTTGAACGCCGCCGAACACCTGGATCTGATTTAGCGATCAGATCTGAAGGTCTTCCCGGAGCTGCATTCACCAATGACGCTGGCGACGGCGCCACTGAGTGGACCCCCTCAGAGGAAGCTTCCTGCTCTTGCTCGTCCAGTACGGGACGGTTGTTGTTTCGTCCGCTGGCGCGACCGCCGTGTCGACCACCACCGCGCCGGCGATGATCGCGTCGACCTACGCCGCATGAACGAGTCTCCATGGCTCGCGATTCCTCCTTCTGTCACCGGAAGAGCTAAGTCAGAGCCACAGACGGCGCCAATGTTCTGTACTAGGGCAAGCTTACGTAAGAGAAAGACAAAAAGTAAACCCTAGCAGAGCACTAAAATAGCAAAACTACCATAAAGGGAATATTCTCATTAATGCTGAAAAAGTTGGTTTCGTACAAGTGGGTGACCTCCCCTTTTATAGAGGGGGTGGTCATGATATGGATCTTTCCTATATTTGGGCCTGACAATCAGGGCCCAAATCCCTGTACATATAAGACAAATCCAAAGGAATCTTCCAGCTGGCTTGTGGGTCCATCATCTAAGGGAGGGCAATGAAGCTCGTCGTGTCGCCTTTCCCGCCATGGCTATCTTCAATGGTTATTTGTTCATTTTGGGCGGGACATAATCTTCTTTATGTCCCGCCCAGTCCAGCGTGCACTACCCCAATGGGAAGCTTCTTCAATGCAATCGATGTACTCTTTATCATCTTTAAGCAATCCCATAGCATAACACGCGTCCTTGAAGGTGTTGTATATGACTTCACCTACTTTTCTTAGGTCTTGAAATGACAGTGACCCCTGTGCAAAATTTAACAATAACCTCAAATTAGGCCTGTCCATCAGAACCGAACCCGCCCATTACCCGACCAAACCGGCCTTTTTTTTGCTGTTTCGGGCGGTTCGGTTCGGCCCACAGGTCCAACGGTTGTCAAAAACCGGTTTTTGTTGGTTATTTACGGTCGGTTTCGGTCTGGGCTGATGCCCGACCGAACCGACCGAAGTAGATATTAAAAAAAAAATATGCAGCCCAGCCCAGAGAAGAATGAAAGAGGGAGGAATAAAAAAAAAACCAACCTATTCTAAACCCTTTTAAACACCACCGGCCCACATCACCTAACCCTAACCCTTTTAAAACAAACCCTGAACTGAAGAGGAGTGAATCCAATCAGCAGACAGCAACCACTCTCTCCCCATCACTCTCACCTTCACACCTTGCAAACCCTAGCCGCCACCATCACTTCTCATCTCCTTGCAGACACAGTTCTCTGCTTTCCTTCTCCCATCACGCAAAATTCCTACGCTTCTTCTCCTTTCCCCGCACAGCTACTCCTTCTCCCATCACCCAACAAACCTTATCATCTTCTCTTAGCCTCAAACTTCTTTTGCCTCGCTTCAAGCCTTCAACCCCAACAACAAGGATTTGATGCGAGGAACCTTCGATGTGCAACTGTCGTCGTCCATAAAAGCAATCATGGGCCATGAACCCTCTGGATTTGCGAGAGAGGGGTTGGGATTTGATGCATGCAGAAGGCGATGAAGATGAAGAAAGTTGGTAACGGTTGATCTCACTATCTCTTGGGATAGGATTTCGGTTTTTTCATTTTCCTCCTCTTCATCTCCCTGTAAAAACGTCATCTTTTGTATTACATTAGGGTTTTTTCCTTTTTTTTTTATAATTGTCTTTTGTAATATGGCTGATGTAAAATTTCTCTGTACTGGAAAGCAGAAATCAATATCTATATTCTCATCCTTCCATCTTTCTTCTTCTGGGTTGTTTATCCGAACAAACCGATCCGACAAACCCGCAAACCGTATAAACCGAACCCGAAAAAACCGAAGCCGTTGAGCGGACGGTGGCGGGCCTGGTGGGTTGCAAGTTTCAACCGACCAAAACCGAGGTTTTGGCCCGAACCCGCCCGAAACCGCCCGGTGGACACCCCTACCTCAAATAATATAGTTCTCCATTCCCAGGAGAAATAAAATGTAATCTTCCAATGGAAATTCCTCTTTTCCTCGGCCGCCACTCTCGCTCTTTTGACTTCCACACAAATTTAGTGGGAAACTCACAATATCTTATAGTTCTAGCTTCTGGATACTTCTTGTTGGCCTTCATCCATGCTATGAATTTTGACACTTCATTTCGTGGATTGTTGAGGACGTCAGCTACGTCCTCATCATCTTCAAAGTAAAGTAAGTGCTCGCCAGGCAAGTGGAAACTCAGCCTCTCAACAGAAGGTTGTCTTAAATGGATACGATATTTAAATATCTTCCAAGCCGCCTCACACGCCGATAAATACCTGTACCCCCAAAATATTCATTTTATCATTAGTTTATAATAATGAATAAATTTGAATTATATAGTAAAGTTATGTTTTCTTATTTTTATATGCATTAAAATACCTGCAGTCATAATAAAGTTTGGTTTCGTCAACCACGCTCGAGTCATTGTTTGAAGCAGTTTCATAGAAGCTCTCCACCACGTGATCGTTACCTTTGTTGATATATTTGAAAAGGTACTTTATTGCCCTTGATTGGTTGCACCACTCCACATTAATGTGTGCCTTATACCTTTTCAATAAGTGTCGATTGTATGGCACAACATGCCTATTGTCAATGACAATGCTTCCTTTTTTAATGACTCTTCCATTTTCCCTTCGCCGGTAAACTGGATAACCCTCTTCATCCACACTTGTTGTGCTAGCAAACCTTTTTGGAAAATGTCTAATCCATTTCCCATTCTGCATGCATGGTGAATTCCTGTTTTGATGGCCGCATGGTCCATGTATCATTAAAGATTGCACCACATCAAATAACAAAGGATCTACATCTTGGTCAGGGATTTCAGCAGTGATGATCTTGTCAATGTCATGAGGCTTTGGGTGTTTGCTGCTTGGATCCAAAAATACCAAAATGTGTGCATGAGGTAATCCCCGTTTCTGGAACTCAATAGTGTACACCACTGTCGAAAAAACATGTTATAACATCAGCAAAGGTTGCTTAAATGTAATGTGAAAGCTAATTAAAATGTTAATATTACCTCCTATAACTTTGCCGAAAACTTTGCCTTTTTTTATCGCTGCGATCAAATCGTCAAGTTTCATTTTAAAAACTCTACATGTAAGGTCAGGTCTGTCTTCACTGCTTTGATTGTTTTGCAACAAAAGTCTGGTTAGTTCTGGCCATTTTGGGTTGTAGGTAAATGTTATAAATAAATCAGGATATCCTGCCCATCTGCATATTGCCATGGCGTCCTGATAGTTTTGAAACATGTATCGGGGTCCTCCTATGAAAGATGATGGTAGAACTATGCGTTTTCCAGTTGCTGCAGTGTTTGTTTCACCTCTCAGTATTGCCTCAGATAGCCCTTTATACATCTCAGCTCTTAGATCCTTCTGATGACTTCTAATATACCATATCTTGGATGCTTCCACCATGCTGTAAGCATCCACCAAAAATTGTTGAAAGAGTCTTTTTGCTTTTAATATTGTTGGGTATTCAATTTTCCTTTGCTGAATTCTATAAGCAAAAAATGCTCTTATTGAAACTCGCCCCTTTTTTTTTGTGGAGGGGACATCCTCTCTGTACCCATCTTCTCCTCGCGGGAACAACAAAGGATATTGTAAAGGCAAATATCCCGTGTTCAATATAGAAACACGTTGTAAGTATCCACTGTGAGTTTCAACAATTATGTCTCTTTCCACACCAACAGAATCAAAATCCCCCACCACCAGTGCCGCCACTTCTGATGCAGTTGGTAAATTATACCTTCTTCCATCACTCCCCCTTCTACCTATCAATCAGAGCTTTAGATCGGTGAAATAATTTTCAGCCATTCGATCCCTGACTTGTCTATAGGTTTGAACATAAGGATTGCACCCATCTAGCATCTGTTGTATATTAGATGCAACTGAAGCTTGAAGTGAAGAAGAATCATTCTCCATCCTGTTAATAAATCGAATTAATTAATTGGTATAAAGATTGTACATGGTAATTAAATTTATAATCTAAAAAATAATTTTAAAAACTAACCTGACCACAGACATTCTATTAGTTATTTCATTGTCAGTGTCATATATATATAGCTGGGAGAATTTTGGTTGGGATCCTTGTTGAGGGATTAAGCTTCCTATCCGATGATAATTTTCTCCACGCATGATAAACATCGGTGGGCCATTTCCATCGTTGACTGATTTATCTATTTTTCCACCCATTGATGTAAATGAAAACATCATGTTGAATGATCTGATATTGGCAAGGAAGAATTTTGACGCAGCATCATTTTTGTCGATTAAATCCTTCAATATTTGAGGAGGAGGCAACAGATGCGACAACAATATTTTTCCTTGCAAACCACATAAGGAAAACTTTGGGTTTGGAGATTTGACTCTTTTGTTTAGTCTTTCTGCATACCACATCAATGCTTCGCAATAGTGACACTCATATGATAGGTCACCAACATCCCAATAATCTATTTGAATTGGATAATACTAATTAAAATTATGAAAGCTCATATGGACTAATTAGTGTTGTAATACTTTTAAGGGAAAAAAAGAATTACCTGTCGGTTCACTCCTTTCTACGAACTTTTCAGGGATGCCATGGCTTTTTGGTTGTTGTTGTGTTTCTAAATCTGCGAAAGTTGGAAAACAATTCAATGCAATATACTTTCATGAACAACAATGTAAATAGCGAAATAATGTTTTCTTTATTGAAAAATTACATGTGATGGAAACATAATGAGTTAATATTTATTTCAATGTACATGTTATAAATCACCTCTGCTTTATTAATATTATTATCATTTTTTATTACTGTTATAAATTAAATTTTAATAATCAAATCATCACAATCTTTAGTGGTACTTTTATAACCCAACACACTTAGCCTAACCACATAGAGACATTGTCTTGTCGCCTACACAAATAGCTGGAAGGATCATTAAAATTACATGACTAAAAAACACAGCCCACAACCTTCATCATATAGGGAAAAATTTTATACTCCATGAAATTGTAAATGTCCATTTAAATTTCACACGAAGATAATTATGGGTTCCATTTTAGTCTACATCCAGCACTGATGTCGTTTAGCCAATATATACCGAAGTCCCCACGCCGAGTCATCACATGATAGCACACGTATATATACATAAATTTCAGTATCACACAGCAATGAAATGGTTTATTACTTATATGATGCCAAATTATTGATTTAAATTAGAATGAAATCACAATTGGAGAAGGGTGCATTACCTGATGAGCTATCATCATCGACATCTTCTTCTTCATCAGATAAAACATAACTGTGGTCGAAATTATGTGAAGCTGCTCAGCAATTTATAAGAGAAGTTTATTAGGAATATACTATAATTTAATTTTTCTTGTTGGTAGAAAGTCAAGGCACTTGAAGAATCAATATCCTTACCGAGATCCAAAAGATGCATAGAATGTTCCCCTTTTTTTTTCTTCAAGCAACGAAATTGAGTTTCATCCTCACCGACATCATCTTGAGTTAGTCCACCTGTTGAATTTTTGAATCAAAAATTGTGTGGCATGGTTTTAGTGAAAAATTGTATTTTTTATTTATTTATAAGCATGCAGCAACAATAATAAAAATCATAAATAAAATAGAATGGTAGATACTTACTTCTCATCTCATTGTTATGGTTTCTCCTAATTTGTGATCTTCGTGCCAAGGCTTTTACATGGGAGATACGCATTGTTGTGCCTTTATCTACTGCATTTTTTTTTCAAATATTTATAGTTAAATGATTTTTTAGAGAACATATTAAATAAATTTAGATAATCAAACACTGTCTCAAAATATCTGGGCATGAATTTTATGTTTTTTTTTTGGAAACATACCATTAGAGATGTTAGGTCGTTGAGTGGTTGAAGAAGTTCCTTGGCCACTGACATGGTCTCTTTGAACCGGCGAATTTTTGCTCCGTGCCAAGCATCTTACATGGGAGATTCTTAGTGTTGTGTTTTGTTCTATGACATTGTTTTCTACAAATATTTAAATTGGAAAGAATTTTTAGAGAAATATAAAATCAATTTAGATCATCAATTACCGACACTAAATAACTGGGTACAAATTTTGGGTTTTTTTTTTGAAACATACCATTAGAAATGTTAGGCCGTTGAGCGGTTGAAGAAGTTCCTTGGCCACTGACATGGTCTCTCTGAACCGGCGAACTTCTGCTACGTGCCAAGCGCCTTACATGGGAGATTCGTACTGTTGTGTTTTGTTCTATGACAGTGTTTTCTACAAATATTTAAATTGGAAATAATTTTTAGAGAATATATAAACTCAATTATTTAACTAAACAACGACACAATATAACCCAAAATAAAAATTATTTTACCATTAGAGATGTTAGATTGTTGATTCCTCGCAGAAGTTCCTTGGGTTGATTGATTTGATTCAATGGTAGAATGAGACACTATATGAAAAGGTTGGACGTAGGAATGCTAAACTTATAGTGTAAATTGAATAAGAAAAAAGAATGAATTAAAACATCGATATGTACGAAACTTACTTGTGTCGGTGGCTGAAGATCCATAATTTGATGAATTACGCTTGCGAGCTTTATCCTTCGGCCTCATTTTGCGGCAGGTAAACAATGGTTCTTTTACAATCCAAGTTATCTATCTTTGAGACTGAGGCATATGTAACAATTCCAAAAGGTGAGAAATCATTTCAAAGATAAAGATGTTTGAGTGGAAAATTTTGTGTTGAGATGGAGACTTTTTTGTTGTTTATATAGTAAGTAGATGAGATTGGAGGTGTAGAAGTGTAATGGTTTTGTTTTTTTTTTTTTAGTTTTAATTCTTATTTTTTTGTGCTTTGATTAGATACTTTAATGTAGGATTTAAAACCAATCTCGAAGGTTACATATTTTCCAACTTCCTCTAAACTAATCTTTTAATTCAGTATCTTTTAAATTTCCTAAGGTTACAAATTTTTTAACTTCCTTGAAATTATTCTCTTAAATTTTATGTAACTTTTAAATTGCCTTATTTTTTTTAACACTTTTTGTGGTGATAAAAATATGTAGCCGTATGCACATTTAAGAGACTTTTTATTTTCTATGTAATAATAGAGAGCATATGACAATATGATTGTAGAATATGAAAGGTTGTTGTAACATTATTAGGTCATTTAAAGTGAGAATGAATTGTAACTCCTAAATTTCTAATGAAAGGTTTCCTAACCTTTTTATTTTAATGTAAGGTTTGTATATTTTTAACTTTCATAATTTAATTTCTTAAATGGATGTAACTCCTAAATTGCTTTTAATTTTTTTTAACATCTCTTGTGGTTATAATAGTATGTAGCCATCATGCATATTTAAGATACATTTAAGGGAATTTAGGAATGCGTTTTTTTTTGTATGATTAGGCAATTATTTTGGAAAAATCATTGTTAGCCACTTTGAATTTGGATATTAATTTTATCAAGTAATTTATTATTTTTTTGGTGGCTTCTAGGGTGGAAGAGGGTAAAATGGTTAAAAGGGAAAAATCATAAGTTAAAGATGATTTTGTAATTTTCAATGGTTTAAAAATGTCTTTCACATGTGAAAGACTCACATGCACTTCCATGCTAGGACCTACCTTAATTTTTATGTATCTCAAAATACCTTTGTTGTAACACTTTTGCGTGCTCATAATATATGCATTTTTAGCTAATATTTTTCTAAGATTTTTCATTTTGGTTTATATTTAATTATATTATTTTAAGTATTTAGATGTCATTTTTAAAAGTTTTTTTTAGTCATATTTTTTGTTCTTATTCAAAACCAAAATGAAATGTTTTGTTAAGATCTAAAGCATCTTCATTTGACATTCGTAAAAACTTCAACGGTTGTAAAATTGAATAAGCATAGATGTGTTAAACTTTTTGGCCATTAATTTTCAAGTCCTTTTTACCTTTAATTCTTAATCTTAAAGTTAGGTTAGTTTCTCCTTTTGTCAAATACTTTACATATGCATTTACTCTGTTATTTAAATAAAGTGAAATTATGTGTAATCAGTAGGGGTAGAACAGTTAAAATTAATCCAAATTTTACTGGTTCTCAACTTTAATGGCTGCTATTTTCTATGAAGTTTGAGTTTTTTTAAAATTTTGTTTTTTTAATCAAATTTGTTTAATGGCAATTCCTTTGGAACCCTTTCAAAAATGGAGGGTTCCATATCTTTTAGTCATGTTTTCTCCATAATAGTCTTTTTAAAATTTGCAAATACGACATTTGCATGGTAAAAAATGAACTAAAAGGTATTGTGCCCTCTTATTTCCAATAGGTACCGGAGCAATGTACTTGTTTAATTTGCGACAATGAAATTAATTTACAAAATTGGCAACGAAAATTAATCCAAAAAGTTTTGTTTTATTTCTATAACATTAAAGACATGAAGAAAATGAACGAACCACGATACTTCTGGTAAGCATATCAATGGAATACTTACACAATAACATGAACTCAATAAACTAAAGGAACTTCTTAAATTATAAGTGAGTATGTCTTATCTCTCCAAAACACCTACATGAACCACAGTTGGATCTCTCTTCTTAACCACCCACCAGATCCAGCTTTCGTAATGTATGTTGTTTGCTTTAACAAATTGGAGCCATCCACCGTTCTAGACGCATTCTCCTGGCCTTCTCTCATTCCAGGTTAAATCACAAAAAAATCTTCTTTTATGTTCATCCCTCAGAACACAGTGTGGTGGTGTATGAGGAAGAATTGCTCCATGAACCAATGCAGCAGGCAATGTCTACATTGAATTTTTTTGAAATTAAATTGTGAAATGAAAATCTTTATAATGACACTTATGCAGTGTAGAATACCTTTTTGTTTTGGTAGGTGTCAGAGATGGGAAGCTTTGATTCATGATAGATTAACTGGCCATTTAAGTTGTCAGCTCCCAGTTCGTCAGGACCGCTATCATAGCCAGATGGTACCTCTTCATCATCTCCCCATCCAAATTCATGCGAGATTCCATTTTTGTTCCCTGAATTTTTTCCAGCAAACCAACAAATAAATAGGGAGTGAGTAACCGGATAAGTAAAATAATCTAGAAAGAGTCATGAAAAGAAACTTTTTAGAAACTATATACTCATTGGCATGCATTGCAATTGTTACATCAGAATTTGAAACCATCAAAATAATATAAATTTGAAAATAGACTCAGTCAACTAATAAAAGCAGAACAGACCTCAGGTTATGCTCATTGAGACAAAAATACATGAAACTAATTTTTCATAGACACACCCAACAAATCATGTGTGAAAGCCAATAAACATGTGCACAAAATCATGTAGTAAAGATAGAAACTGCAAGAAAGAGAAATTTCAAGCAATAAAAATGAGGAAACAAAATCTCAGTCTAAAAATGCCCAGATGAAAAAAACAAAGACTATTATTTTGGTGTGGTGGCACAGGATAAGAAAGTCATTGAGAAATCATAAGATAATAGGGAATGCCAACCTGCTGAATAGTTGTAGCTTGCCCAAGATTTTCTTTGATCCTATGATCAATTAAACTTTGGGTTTGTTGCTCTTCAAATTGCTGGCAGTACAACCTCACATTTGCCTAAATTAATCAAGAACTGAGACATAAGCTGATAAGCATCATAAATATATATAATGCAATGCACTTATTTCAAGAATGAAGCCAGCTAGATAGTACCTTATGTTTATAACCTGCAAATATGTTACTTCCTTACAGATAGCTACCACATCAAGATACAAATAAAATTGATAGTTGTTAATATGGTTGAATACGGGGAAAACAACCTTTTTTTTTGGGATTAAAACTTAACCCCAGTTTTTGTTCCATCTAATAAGTGTTATTGTTGTAATAGATTAGTGATAAACTTACAGAATCGTGGGTCAAATAGGTATCGTGGTAATCACAATAGTACCTGCAAAATGGAGCAACAGAATGAATGAAGGATTGAAGAGTCATTTGCATTCAATCAAGCTAAAATTCCAATAACAAAGTACCAAGGCAAGTTTGTATAACACTTTTTTTTTTTGATAAGCAGTTTGTATAACACTAATACTCCAAGACTCCATTCTAACTTCTAAGCATCTTGGGCGTTGAAATTTTCAGCACATGAAAAGGAAACAAAGACCCACCTTTCTCTAACTTCAAAATCCAAGACGTTTCACCAAAGCACCCTTGAAAATTTCACTGGTGATGCGTTATTGTTACGGAATTGAGAAGAAAGAGGCGAACACAGGAGAATAAAAACGGAAGAAAGGTCGAACCTGAGAAGAATCTTCGCGCTCGCTCTCTCTGAGGCATATGGTTGCTTTTTTTCATCCCTTTTTGAGAAGATGAAATCTGTTTATGCCACCTGCCACCAATTTCTGCAAGAAGCAAAGAACCCCTAAAAAAACAACAATCAGCTCAGAAAGACGAAAGAAAAGAAAAGAACCAAAGCCCAGAAGATTGAAATCCGCCTTCAATCTCATCTGCTTCGCCTTGTTCGTGCTCTGTCTCGCCTCGTCCGTGCTCTGTTCCGGTTCTGCTCACACACAATCGAAGGAAAACGGAAGAAAGATATGAAAGGGAGAACGTGCGAGCGATTTAAAAGCGCTGGAAGAATGAAAACCAGTGAAAAGGGAAACCAAAACATCTGCGAATTTTAGCAGGAGATCAAGATTGCTGCAGGATTTACACGGCCAAGATTTGATCCATAAATAATAACTTATGGTGAATCAACAGCTGAGATCAAATCCAAGTGAAATAAAAGGGATTTTTACCAAAATATCCATGTTCAAGCTTCCTTGCCTTTAAAATTATTTGTTGATTAACAGATTTACCCCTAGGTTGCTAAAACTCTTCCTTTATAGAGTTTATAGATAGATAGATAGATAGATAGATAGATTTTAGCAAAACAATTTGAGTTTATTCAAACATTCATACTTTTGAATGAAAGCTCGTCATTTATCATTATGCAAGATCAGTGTCTACAAAGAGAGCATGAGCTACATTTTTGGGGAGAGTCCCACCATTCATACTTAATTGTGTTAAAAACAAATCATTCTTAATTACTATTATTTATTATTTATTTTTTAAATAGCTATGGGGAGACAGATAGCTGATTGCAGTTTCATCGCTAATGAGGTAGTGGATACTCTACAACGTACTGAAGGCGGAGGTATGTTAATGAAACTTGATTTTGCAAAAGCCTATGATAATGTTGAGTGGGAGTTTCTGCTAGACATGCTTAACGAAATGGGGTTTGGAGAACGGTGGAGGGATTGGATCCATAGTTGCATCTCTACGGCTACCCTGGCTATTTTGGGGAAATGGTTCTCCGACAGATTTTTTTGAGATTCAAAAGGGTTGAGGCAAGGTGATCCGTTATCTCCCTTATTGTTTAATATATGTGCCAATGGTATGTCTTGTATGTTGAATCAAGCATTAGAGGGATCTTATCCTTGTGGGGTTGTGTTGGGGGAAGGAATGGTACTTAATCATTTGCAGTTTGCAGACGATGCGCTGATTTTTTGTGGAGGAGATATAAGACAGGTGGAATGTCTAGTCTATGTTATTGAGGTGTTTCTTTTTGTTTCTGGTCTGAAATTAAATTACCAGAAATCTGTTCTTATTGGTGTGAATGTGGAACACGGATTGGTGGATCAAGCAGCGAGAGTGTTAAATTTTAATGTTGGATCTTTGCCGACAGTTTACTTGGGATTGCCACTCGGGGGGAATCCTAAAAGAAAACAATTCTGGGGACCAGTTTTGGAAAAGATGAAATCGAGACTACGCGGATGGAGATCGAACCACTTATCCTTGAGTGGTAGGATTGTTTTGCTGAAGGCAGTCATGAATTCAATTCCCGTATACTATATGTCTGTATTTAGAACTCCAGTGGGTGTAATTAGAGAGATGGAAGCATTGATGAGGGGTTTCTTATGGGGTGGTGCGTCAGGGTCAAAGAAGATTGCTTGGGTGGCATGGGCGGACATTTGCAAGGGCGTGCGGTTTGGTGGTTTGGGGCTAGGTTGTCTGGAATGGAAGAATAAAGCGTTGCTGTTAAAATGGTTTTGGCGGTTTGGAAGAGAGAAAGATGCTATGTGGAGGAAGGTCGTTTGTGCAAAGTTTGGCCTACAAGACCGTTATATAATGCCGCAAATGGAGGGAATTAAAAGGGGATCAGGTTCCTGTATAGCTCAAGGTCTACTCTGTCTTTGGAAGGAGCAGTCTGGAGCTGTAAATGAGTTTTTCAATGGTCTGGCTTGCAAGGTGGGGAGTGGGGAGGGTGTTAGATTTTGGAGTGATGTATGGATTGGTGAGGTCTCTCTACAAGTTCAGTTTCCACGGGTATTCGCTTTGGCCGCCAATAAGTCCATGGCAGTGTCGGAGGCGGGTAGAAAGGAGGGCAGAAACTGGATCTGGTCAGTGGATTTCCAGAGGGGTTTCTTCGATTGGGAGGTGGAACAATATCAGAGGTTTCTGCAGCTTCTACAATCTCTGGTGGTAAATAATTATCCGGATGCTCTATATTGGAAGGGAGACTCCGCGGGGATGTACACAGTTAAAGGGTTATGTTATGTGTTGGAGGAGCGCTTGTATATTCAGGCAAGGTGGTTTATTCCTAAGCAGATTAGAAAGGTCGTTCCAGCTAAGGTATCACTGTTTTTATGGCAACTCCAGAGAGATCGCATTGCTTCCAAGGTGGCTCTGAGTACTCGTGGAATAGTTTTTCCAGATGGTGACTTGTGTTGTTTATGTTTGTCATGTCCAGAAACTTCTGCTCACTTGTTTATGCATTGTCAACATGTATGGGTGATTTGGTGTATGATTTTGAGCAGAGAAGGTGTGGACTGGGTTATGCCAGAATCTATAACTTCCTTGCTGCTGGAATGGGGGTGTATAAGGAGAGGAACAGATCAACTAATTTGGGACATATTTCCTTATGCGTTGTGCTGGTCAGTGTGGTTAGAGAGGAACAAGTTGATCTTTAATAATAAATATTATTCTACTGAAACTGTTTGGGATTTGTTGTTAACGAGGGTGGCTTGGTGGGTAAAGTCAAGGTGGTCGAGTTGTCCTTATATGATGGATCAGTTTGTGACTGGTTTTGAGTTTATAAAACTGCCAGCAGCAAGGAAATTGAGACAGCAGCGAGACAGGGTTCCACCAGTGGAGCCTATGCTAAAGTTTAATGTGGATGGTTCGTCGTTGGGATGTCCGGGAAGGAGTGGTGTTGGCGGGGTGCTGAGAAATCATAAAAAAGAAGTCTTAGGTTACTTTGCTAAAGGTATAGGAGATGCTTGGGCGTATGAAGCTGAAGTTCAGGCAATTTTTCGTGCACTCCTTTTTTGTCAGCAGAATAATTTCACTACGGTGATCATTGTGAGTGATTCGACTCTTGCTGTTGGATGGGTTAATAATAATGAAAGGAGGCCGTGGAAGTTATATCAAGTACTACATTCAATTGATCATATTATTCCTCTTGTGAATTGTGTGGGGGTGAGTCACATTTTGAGAGAAGGAAATGGTGTGGCTGATTTTTTAGCTAAGCTTGGAAGGGATAGTGATGAGGTGGTGTGGGAGATAGCCACTGATGTTTAAAGGAGCTCTTTGGAGGAGAATTCTGTTTTTCAGTGTGTTACTGGTTTATGATTGGATTTGGTTGCTGATTTTGTTGGATAGTTTCTGTTTGAAGTGTTTTGGGTGAGGATATGTTATAACTTTGGTTTGGAATATGCTGGGTTGTATTGACTATGTTGGCAGGTAAATTTATTAGACCTCAGTTTAAAGGTGCGTCTCTGTAGCTGATATGTGGGATGGTTTGTGTGTATGTTATGCAGGTTTGCTATGTGGCATCTACTGTGCTGGAATAGCAGTTTTGCTCCCTTTATTCTAGGTGAAATGAGTTAATCAAGGTGTAGGGAGGGGCATTTTGGTTTTTGGTGTTTTTTTTTTTTTGTATTTGATTTGCTATTCAGGGAAGTCATCTTGCTGGAATAAGATTACGGTGCATTTTATTGGAGAACTTGTGGGCAAAGATTTCGAGGGATGAAGGTTTGGCGTGACATAATGAATTTTGGGACCTGTTCTTGATACTATTTTGGAAGGTTATGTTATTAAAGGGTTACTTTATTTTATACTATCCTGGTGAAATATAAGCCAAGTTTGGTTTTGTATTTTAGTGATGTATGGGTTTGTTTTAGTTTGCTGAGCTATTAAGTTTTCAGGATATATATTTATTGGACAATTTGAGATTGTTGTACTCTTTTTCCTTCACTAGGTTTTTATTCCTTTGGGTTTTTCCTAGTAAGGTTTTAATGAGGCACAATCTCAAGTGTGGTTTAATGGGGTGGTTTTGGTTGTTTCTTCTTGGTTGTGATGTACTCCTCCCCTATTTCAAGAGAGGGTTGTTCTCTTGAGTTTTCTCTTATTCAATAAATCTGTTTTTGTTGTCAAAAAAAAATAGCTATTCAATTGCTTATAAAAAAATAGCTATTCAATCAATGAACATTTACATGTTTTCCTCTTGTAATAAAGAAAAAATAAACGCTTACATTTTTTTTCCTTAATAACCATTAAACAAATTCATACGTATTTTCCTCTTGTCAAAAAAAAAATCATCCGTGATTATTAAATTAATTTCTTATCAATAAGATAAATTTTAAATTAAAAATTATTCAATTTTTAGATTTTTAAAATTAAACTATTGAAGTACCCGTACATTACACGAAAATCTTGCTAGTTTGATTTTCTTTTACTCATTCGATAATATGATTTCATAGGAATTAATAATTTCCTGTGAAATTTACGTAATTTACTTTCAAAAAAAAAAAGAATGGATGTAATTTACGTTCAAAAAAAGAATGGATTTTTTTTGTTACAGGAGGAAAAACAAAAAGAATGAATTCAATTTACCTTAAAAAAATAGAATGCATTTAATTTATAAGCAGTGCAAAGAGTGTTACACTACAAAAAAATGTATTTTTAGTGGCATTGATATTGTTAAATTGTGGCATTTAAAAAATGCCACAAGTGATATTACTGGCATTCACCTTAAGTGCCCCTATTGCAGGTGCCACAACTGCCTTTGTGGCATTTTTTGCTTAAATGCCGGTTTTTTGTATGCCACAAATGCTACTGGCATCTTTTAAATGCCACATATTGATACTGGCATCTTTTTAAATGCCACAAACTACATATATGCCTCATTTTATCAATAATATTTAATTTACTTATATATTCATACTTTTATACTTTGTATAGCCGAAATCCTCCTGTTATCTTTTTTTTTTTGAAAATGAAATCCTGTTATCTTTTATAGAGAAAATGATTAATTAAAGGAAAATATTGTTAACAATCAATATAAGCTCTACCTTCACAAGAGAAATAAACAAATGAGCATGAACATGAAATGACATATATGGTTCCAGCATCTGAATTTGAGTACATAAAGATTGAAACACCAAAGTACATAAATCTATTAGAAGAAGATATATGTAAACAACCAACACTAGCTAACCAATTACATAAAGATTTAAAGACTCAAATATTGTTAGACATTTCCTTCATTGTATCTATATTGCCATCAATTGACCCTGCAATGAAAATAGTAGGCATATGTCAAATTTCTAATCAGTAGCTGAAATCCAAAAAAAAACATAGAGTAGGTTATGTCCTTTCTCCATTGAGATCGAACTAGAAGCCTAACTGACATGCATGACTCTACTCATCCATCTCATCCATTAATTCAATTCAATCTATCTTATCAGCTACACAAGGGGAAGATGGATAAGGTGATGCTATAAGAAATGAGAGAATAGTTGTGGATGCAAGGACCCAATCAAGTAATCACTTCAATGAGAAATAGAAAGGAAAACATTCAGGATTCAAAACTAAATTTCCAAACTAGTGGCAAACATGACTAACCTCACTAACATTAGTGAAATCCTTTTGCATGATCAGCAGTTTCAACCGGTTCATCATAAAATTGTTGGTTTAAGTTAGTTCTTGTTCCACCTGCTCCTATATGTCATTTGGGTAAATTGATAGCATGTCATTAACTTAACTTATTTTAAATCAGCAGCACAAAAATACAGTAAAATTAGTATGGCTGCATGTATAACATAATAATCATAACTTAAATAAACTTAAAAACATATGACATACAACCCAAGGGTGGAGGTTAGATACTTAGGACATCAATCAGCATCATCAACAATCTCCATTGTCACGAAATCAAACCCATAGGAAAATCCAACTCAAAGGTAAGGAACCAAAGCATCATAAACACAATACCAAATGTGATTGAAAACTTTCCAATAGAATAGGTAAATACCTTGACCATAGTTTGACTGAACCTAGAAATGAGACAATATCGATTCAAATACCAGCCACTGCAATAAGGGCACCAAACCGCAGTAGAGCCTCCTAGGAAACTCCCTCGGGTAAGCACTCCTTCAATGTAGAGGTTAGCGTTCAACTCACAATGTTATCAATATGGAACAAGAAATAAATACAAGTAGGGACTATGTACCTGCAACAAATATCTGCTTCCCATTTCATGAAGCATCATTTATACTCACTTTCTTTGATACTGATGGATTTTACAATGTATATTCTTAGGAAAAAAATACTTCGACATGATAGTTTTAAGAAACTATGTTTCCTCAACTGAGCTAGTTCACTAAGAAATCAGAAATGCATTTCCACATAAGAAAAACCAATGACGAAAATGGTTAAAAAGGGAAAAAGTGAATAGAAAATGGTCAGGTCAGTGTCCGTATCATTTCCAAGTTCATATTTATAGCAATTAGTTAAAAGGGAAAAAACTACCAAACTAAATAACATGTCTTGTAGAATAATATACCACACAGACATATAAAGAAGAAAGACTTACAATAGCTTGAGGATAGAGCATAGGTCTGTAAGCAATAATACTACTAATATAAAAATCAAAATAACATGTTTAACACTACAATTGTCAGATAAGGTATTTAATCTTAACTTAAGAACCATTAATATTCAGGGAGATGAATAATAAGATATAAGTGCGGGAAAAAAGAGGGAAATGCAGGCCATACAACCCCAATGATCTGATACTGTTGTATTTGATTTGTTTGTTTAGTTGTCATTTGAGAGTTTGATGATGAGTTGCTTCACGCAGCTGCCCTGCTGGCACAGGAACTTCAAATGGAAAGAAGCACAAAAATTTCAAAACACTGTCGAACATAAAGAGCAAATCATCCATATATCTTCCATGCATTGGATTTGAAGAAAAATTAAAACAATTGAAAATTCAAGTCCCAAAATCAGACTTTACTCAAAAGGTATACCTTCTCCACGGTGATAACACGCCCTTCAAGTACACAGTGAATCAGAATATCAGATACTTAAGACATCGATCAGCATCGTCAACAGTCTCCATTGTCACGAAATCAAACCCACATGATTCTGTAGTCCATGGATCAACTAACATATGCCTATATATCACCTAGGAAAATCCAACTCAAAGGTAAGGAACCAAAGCAAAACAAAGACTGCCACATGAATAACAACACCAGTGGCAGCTAAAAAAACACAAGTGAACAAGTCACATCCAAAAATAAGATTTAATCCCTGTGTCATGCCCAAGATCTTTCAAAACAAGTTAAACCATAGCTTAAAGTCAAAACAAGTTTGATAATGAATATAATAGATGAACATGTTTAAATCGAGTTCACTATCAAGAGAACTAGCCAAACCTTTAAGGCTAATCAAGACTTGAGAACATATAGATAAGTTCAATGGCCAAAAAACCAATTCATCAAACAAAATTTCACCCTGAAACTATTATCCAAGCAAATATGTAAGTTAGCATTAATAAAGAGAAAAACCACCACTTCAGACTTGTTCCTAGAATCGGAAATGTACAGGATTAAAATTTACAAGCAAAGAACAAACAACTAAATACTGCATAAATGCTTGGCATTTCATCAAACAGTTGGTGTACAGTTAGTCGATCTTTGTCATTTCAACACATACTGAGAATCAAATGCAAGGTACCTGATCCAGTGATTGGAGTTAAAAGATGAAAAATAACACAATAAATCAAGGAAGGGAACGTTGAGCAATCGAAGCTACCTGGAGACCACCACAACCTGCTGCGATTAGTCATGGTTTACTCGTGGAAGCAGGGAAGCTCAAAAACCCTTCTAATTTGGAACTATGCATCGCCGTTTTGCAAATTTCCCCATTTTTCCCGTCAAAAAAAAATCTCCCCATTTTTCATTTTAAATGTTTTTAAGTTCAAAATTAATTATAATATAGTAAATACATGAATTTAATTAAATTATTGTGTAAAAATATTTAGACTAGAAATGCATTGTAATTAAACTCATTGAGAATTTTTTGACGTGATCATGTGATTAGCGTTAAATATTTTTTTTCAAGATAAATATTATTTATTTAAAAAAATTAGTGGATTGCTAAAATATATATTTTAAGACTTAATGTAGGTGCATTATCATTAAAAAAATATTAATAATAATTGTCTAGCTAGCACGCGAGAAAAAATATTAAAAGTTAGTCAAAATTATGTATTTCTTATTTTTGAAAGTCAAAATTATGTAATTGATTACTAGTAATTGAAAGATTCCTAGTGTAATTGGGTTAATGTGACAATTTACGTGTATTTACAAATATAATAAGTGATTTTTACCTTTAAGAAGTGGTTTAAATTGTTTGGAAGTAAAAGATTTGAAAAATAAATAATTAGGTGAATTTTTATCATGTAAAGTTTTTAAGAGAGTGGTATGCTCTTTTCCCTTCCGCTCCATCATTTTTCACAGACAGGTCTTGTTCCGTTTCATCTTTAAAACTAGAAATTAAACCCGTGAACGCACGGGTTTGTGATACTTAAATTTAGCAGGTGTAGTATATGTAAGGATGATTCAATTGATTGAACAAAATAGTATAGAAAAGCATAAGATAGACTCTAAAGTAGTTTATTACCTGATGAAGCATTAGCAAACACGATTTTTTTCACTGCCCCCAGCCTTGCAATGATTCTCCTATAGTATAACATGATTGTATCTTTCTCTTTGCTGCTTATTCAGTAATTGGTGACATCTTTCATGCCTCTCTTCTAATTCGTGAATATTATAATTAAACTCTTCTCTAATAAGTCTATTGTCCAAGGCTTCTATGCATACGTTTTCTATGCATACGTTTTCTGGCAATGGCATTCCATTAAAGTCAATAAGATACTACTTACCATTCTTGATCAAAACCTTCTCAATTTCAATCAACTAATGTATTAAAAAGTGACATACTTGTTGAAATAGCTAGTGACAATTTTCAATTTTTTGTCATTCTCTAATGAAGTCTAAGATTTGTATGACTTGAGTGTGTGAGTGATTTGTTTATATAGAGATGTACAATAGATACATAGTTTAATTTAGTACATGGTATTTTTTATATTTAATGTAGGTAGCTGAATAGTCTTTAAACATTAAGCAATTTTAATCAGTTTTTGAAGTAGCAGTACTGCCAGATAATGATATAATGAAGGTTATTTTTTTAATAGATGAATAGCCTTAATTACGAAAACTATTAGGAAATGATTCAGATTTTGTGTTCTAGAAATGTACATCCTTTAATTATTAAGTTGAATAGCCTTAGTTACAAAATGGTTCATTGTTCACATCATGTTCTAGAAAATGTATCCTTTATATCTTTCGGTTACGGCCTTTAATTTGATAGCTTTTGTTTCATAAATGTTTAATACATGGTGAATCCTTGTCTTCGTTGGAGCCTTTTTACATATATTAAATAGCCTTTTTTACATAATGCAGGTTATGAAAGCTCTTAGGAAATACTAAGTTAAATAGCCTTTTGTTGAGCTTCATTGCCTAGTGTAGCTTAAAAAGACAAAAATAATTAAGATAGAAATAGTAAGATAAGTGTTTGATACAAAGCTTTTCACAATTTTAATATTATGAGTATATAATTTTTACTAATGTATTATTTAATATAATGATTCAAGTGTGCTTTACATATATGTGTTGCACGAGTTTCTTTACAACATTTTTTACATTAAATAATAATGATTATAGTTTAAATTATTACATAAATATTAAAATATTTTTTATTTTAAAATAAATAATAATAATTGTGTTCAACATTTCAATCATTTCCAAAAAAAGACTTACAATAAATATTAGGGGTGTAATCGGACCAGATTTGATCGGATTTAGAGTGTTTAAATGTCCGAACCAATCAAACATGTTCGGTTTGGGTTGGTTCGAATTTCATGGTTTTTCCTTCTAAACCCGAACCAAACCAACCCGATCTCAAACGGATTGGTTCGGTTCGAATGGCCAGATTTGAAAAGAAAAAAATTTATTTGAAAATATGCACGAAAATTATTCTAAAAATGTGAAAAATTATAAAAAAATATAGAAAAATCTAACATTTTTAAAGAACAGAACATTCGATAAATACATAATCCATAGAATATAAATAAAACTAACATCTCTAATACAAATATAAATATGTAATATAATGGGCTGAAAGTGTTTGAGCTTAATGTAAAAAAATTCTTAATTCATTGGGTTGGTTCGGATTGATCGGTTTTTCAATCTCCAAATCCGATACCCCAATCCAATTTTATCTAAATTATTTATTGCCACATTATTTTGTCATTAATCAACTTCAATTTTAGTTATTTTTTCCTAATGCAAAATTCAAGTCAATTTTTAAGCTTATGAATATTATTATTCAATTTAGGTAGTTGAATTACTTTTGACAATATCATTTCTTTCAGTTTTTTATTTTATTATTTAGTATAATAATTACAAAGAAATTTGCTATTGCTTCCTTTATTTTAATGCAAATGTAGGAAGATTTTACTGCTTGATATATTTAATTAAATTAAAAAAAATGACTATGACTAATTTTTTTTTAAATATTAGTTTTTGTAAGGAAAATCTTAATACAAAGGTTCAAAGTAATTTTTATATTTTAGTAGGTAGTGTAAAAAATAGTAATAAGTTTTATTTATTATTTTTTTAAAATTCCTCAACCTATGATGAATAATTATTATAAAAATTAATTTTAATTTTAATATATAACAAATTAGAAATTTTTACAATTAAAAAGAAGTATAAAAAATTACTATTAACTATCTAATATTTTTTTTTAGGAAGCAGAAATAAACAAATTTAGGAAGCATAAATAAATCCAATATTTTTATTAATGTAAAGTTAGTCAATTTAAGTTATTATTATTACTTAAAATTTCCCTCATGTAGTAATTAATAATTAAAATTAAAATAATATTAATATTTAATTTAAAATATGAGAAATTGAAAAGTTTAAAAATCACTAAGTAATAATTAATAATAAGTGGATGTGTATTGAAAGTTGAATAGAAATTTGTTTAACTTTCATTCTTTAATGCATTGAATAGTTATAGCTCAAGTGAGCTTTACATATATATATAAATATGACAAACACATAAGAGAACTCATATGTTATGTTTTGTTCTATTCTCACATGTCTAACAAACGCTACCTAAGCAAATAAAAACAAGAAATAAGAATTCTCAAGCAACTTTAGAAATAAAAGAGACATCATATTGGAAGGAAGAACTTCCTAATGTGCAAAGAAGAATCACCTCCAACTGTTGGACGAGTCAAAAAATTAGCCACTATATTATGCTCGCGAGGAATATGGTTTATAGAAACATACATGAGCATATTTCTAACCCTAACAATTAAGTCCTATAACCAATAATTGCGCACACCTCTAGTCCTAGTAAAAGACTTCAACACACATTCATACAAATTTGATTCGCACTTTAATTTCATGTGCCCAAAATTCTAAGCATGACTTAGTCTAACTAGGATTATACCCGTTTGTCCGTGCGATGCACGGATAATTTTTCACGAACTTCACTGCTAACTACAATTATTCAGAATTTGATATATATATATATATATATATATATATATATATATATATATATATGGAATAATACAATGAAGTATTTTTTAAGATATACAATTTTAATTAGTCAACCACTTATATGTCGTTATTATCTTATGTTTATGTTTAAATGTTTTATCTTTCTTATACATATGAATTATATGAGTTTCAAATGTTAATTGTGTTTAACCCCTATCGACTTATACTTTAGCGCAATCTTTACAGTAAAAAATGAAAAGTTGGCTGAAATGTAATAATATATTAGACTATGAGGGGGATATTTGAAACTAAAAGAAAATATCTATACACATATCCAAGAGTAATGATTTATTCATATCTCACTTTCTTTCCTATCTCATTTCCACACATTTCTCGATTTTCTCTTCTTATATATCTAAGGTGGATGTGGATAAGTGTCAACAAAACATTATTCCATGAGCTTGCAAATGAGCCTACATGCATCGAAATGCAAAAGACAGGTCTAACTTCACTTTTTAACGTGAAATGTCGTTTAACAATATTATTCATAGCATGAATATCAAGTCAAAGTCTTTTGTTTTCTACTGCTCAGTGTCAAATGAGAAGATGTAGCCTTTTCATGATCACCTTCCTTCAAATATCCCTTTATCAAATTCCCTCACATATGATCATCTAAAACCATCACACTAAAGCGATTACTCATTATCCCTATCTACCAATAGTTGTATGAGACAACCAACCAACTATTCTATATATGTATAAATATTTTCATCACGTTTAACCGCTGCAGTTTGTCATGAGTCATTTTCAACAGGTTTAGCAGCATCAACATCTCAAAGAGTGGATTCTTTCAACTTCTCTATAGTCCTCTTTGCTAATTCATCCATTTGCATCTCTTCCTCATCAAGTTCATGCATTAGAGCGTCAATTTCTGCAATACACCATTAAGTTTCAGAAACGTTGCCAGTTCTCATTTATAAAAATATAATACATATTACATATTTACTTCTCTAAAACACAGAATCACACACTACACACATTGATCTATAGCAGACATCAAATCATTTTAAGATCTCACTTTATCCTCTAACTGAAGTGCAGTAACTTATCTATTTTGTAGTTCAGTCACTTTCTGATCAATTTTCTTCTCAATATTCGATATAACATTGTGCATAAGGAGATATAGAAATCCCCAATTATAGAAGAACCTATAGTCCAATATACTCACATTACTAAGGGTTCTTAGATGCTTTCTAGTTGATTGTTCGGACAAAGATAGGTAAAAGAAAACAAAATATGTCACCCATATAAGTAAACTTACAATCAAAGACTTCAATTCCAATTGATAAGGAACTTATATTGGAAATCACACCAAAAAAATACATCATGTAAACACAACATTTGAATAGCTTATACATAAACTTCTTGATTACTATTGGCTCTTAAATTCTCCCAAAAAATAAAAAATGCTCCCATGAACACTGCCATGTAGTAAAAATGAGATAAAACTAAAATTGAAACTAAATGAAAATTGACTCAAACTTGAAAGAAAAAATGAAACAAAAGCCTTTAACCAATCACAAACATGCACTCACATGCACTGTGCAAGAAAGTTTGGGGTACCAGGTCTCACATGCATGGGCGAATCTAGCGCCCGGCCACCCTGGGCACATGCCCAGGCTTTGTGGCCAAAAATAATTTTTTACTTTGGGATGCAAGACCTCTTTTGGAGAAAAAAAAGGGGGTAACCTGGGCAACCATTGCTGTCATTCTCGAAGCTTAGACAATAAATTTGGGGTTTTCTCAAATCTAAGATGAGATTCGAGGGTGGGGGGAAATAATTGAAAGGAGTGGTGAAGGGAAAAAGATTTGTGAATGGTGATTTGCTTGTAATGAAGGTTTGGTTGATGATGAAATTTGAGAGAAGGGCATGGTTCTGGAAGTGGGTGTTGTTGTGGGTGGGAGAAAGTGAAAAGTAAATGAGGAAGAAGACTATGTGGTCCCGTGGGTTTTACTTTCTGTCTTTCTTTCTCTCTCTGTCTAGTTCTAGGGTGTGGGTGCAGTAGAAAGTTTTAAGAGAGGGGAAGGTTAAAGAGTTGGATTTAGACGATTGTAGGCCTTCCTAGAATGAGTTGAGTTTGAGTCAATCAATTTTTTTAACTTCTGTGATTAAATAAAATCATAAACTTCAAGATCTTATTTATAATTATATCAAATTGCTATATTATTATAAATCAATTTTAAAATTATTTATTGACATGATTACAATTTTAAAAACTATATACTATTGTGAAATTGATAAATTTATTAATGAGAATATTGTGGATTATGCAAGTCCATTAAAGTGGTTGTTAGTATTTATGTTATGGTATTTTATAATGTATATATGAATTTGTATGCATATAATATATTTATATATATATATATATTTATATATATATATTCATAGAATCGTAATGTCCATGTTACGTTTATACGATTCTGCACCTCCACTCCGCTTTTATGTAGAATCGCGATTCTATCAACCTTACTTCTTAGAATCATGTCGTTGCTTTCAGTCACCTGTATCTACTATCGCCAGTGGCGGATCCAGGACCCCGAAGTTAGGGGGTTCATCATAATTTATCATGATAAATTATACAAGTCATAGTTGTGCAAATAGGTGGGTCTTTGGTGCAAATAGGTGCAAAACTTAGTCTACTAGTATAATTTAAAATTTGCAGGGGTTCAAAAAAAATTTATAAAGGAAATTAAGTGCAATTTTTTTGGTTCAGGGGGTTCAGATGAACCCCCTCACCACAACATAGGTCCGCCCCTGACTATCGCAACTGTCCAGTTAGACTTAGGCTTGACTTTGCCCAGGCTCCACAAAAATCCTGGCTCCGCCACTGCTCACATGCACTCACAATACAACCTTAAAGAGCAACACATAGTTCTTTCTTGGCACAAAGAATTTTTCTAAACTAACAAAGGTTCTACACTTAGCACAAAATCCAAAAATTCTTCTTCCCCTTCCTTTGGATTTTAAAATCAATTATTTATTGAGGAGAGGGAAGGGGGAGGGGGTGAAAGTGCATGATTTTTCCAGCGTGAGTCTTAGAGAGAATGATTTGCCAATGTGGGATAGAAGGTTCAATAAGTAAATAAAAGAGAAAAGAGCACCTTCATTCTTTTTTGCTTCCTTTTATCTTTTCAAATTTTTGAAAGACCTAGACAAAATTAGGCTGACAGTAATTCCAAGTTCACAAAATTGATCTTAACATTCCTAGTTTTTAAGTCTTTCTAGTCCCCTCCTTCTACACTCATTGTTGCCTTGCTGCATGCCTTTTTCCAAGGACACCAAACATGGCAAACCTCTTTTACAATGCACAACTGCAATCTAAGACATCAATGCCAAGGAACACCCTAGTATTAACAAAATTAATTAATCTACAATTCATGTCATTATATGAGAAGTTAAGGTTGGGGCTTTCATTCTTCAATGGCTTTTCCTTTTTACATAAACTCACAAAAATGCAGAACTGGAAACCTTACAAAAATCATTTTTAAGGACCATTTTATTTTAGGCAATACATTCTTTCATAGCAAATCATTCAAATTTACAGACAAAAAGAACTAAAGAAGTTGTCCATCCAAAAGAACCAGAATTCAGAATACACATAAATAAAGGAGAAAAAAATTAATAAGCAGCATAGATGTCTAACCAAATAAGCAGTAAGCATGGAGGTGACTTACATGCAGGATTATACATGTCTTGATCAATTCCTAGCTCCGTAAGTACTAAACGAATTAAGTCAGGACATAACGGAGGAGAAAACCACCGAAACCAACCTGATTAAAGTAATGGTTGAAAATATATAATCCACATTCATTATAAATTAGTAAGATTGGAGAGAAGTGTGTTGAGGTTAAACTTACAGCATATGAATATAAAAAAATATAGCAAGGGAACTCTTCTGACCAGTTGGAAGAAGTTTCATGCCCTGTAAATTAGAAGCAGTGAATTCCATGTTGAAGTCAACAAAAAAAATTCCACAACAATCAGATATCATTGCAGATGAATAAAAGCCCAAAACCTGTTTCCAATACAATAATCTACAAAAAGGCATAAGAATAGTTTTCTTAAGATGAAGAGTTGGAGTTGAAGGTTTGGTTGATTGCAAACTCATCATAAACAGCACCTATAGTGAGTGTTGTTAATTGCAGATGGCAGGAAGCCAAAATCCCGCCACACACGACAATTAAAGACGGAATATGGCAGCCATATGGCAGGATATCAGCCATTGCGGAAAGCCAAAAAACGGCCATGGCGCCATGGCGGATATTTGATAACACTGCCTACAGTTGAACATTGAACATTCCAAATTTCAAAACTTGAAGAATAAAAAAAAAAGTTACTTGATATAGAACAATCAGTACCACAAGAGTTATCCCAATTGCCATTGCACTGCTATAATAAAATACTAATGATTTGCGGACAAAGGATGTTGTGGTCATGAGAATAATACCCAATACTAACAATACAATGCGATAAGCAAAAAATTCTGCAAAGGAGGGAAAAGGTTTTAGTGCTGGTCATCACCGTTTTTAGAGAAATTAATGGAACTTCAAGAAACTGTAACTCATTAGTGTTAAATACAACCATGAGCTTTTTACCTTCATCAGTGGACACCTTAAAATTTTCCAGTGTTGCACCAGCAGTCCTTATGTCTAGGAACTTGTGGTCAAAAGGAGACATTGATCTAGCCCTAGAACCCTTGGTAACTTTCTCCCATTGGCTTTGTGGGCACATCCCAACTGCAAGAGAGGCATTCCTGGCTTCCTGCACAAGAAGACACATAAAATACTTAAAGTCACATAGCATGCTGCTCCACCACACAATGATCATAAAACAAAAGCAATGTTTCACCACACAGTGGGGATAAACAGAAAGCAAAACATGAGGCAGAATAGAACAAACAAAACTGGAAAACTTTGAATAGAAAGGAAAATTTAAAAAGCTCATGCCTTGTCATTTTATCTCAGGCGTACTTGATAGAGTGTAAAACTTTCATAATAATTTGGGGAAGCTGTTGATATAACTTAGACAACAAATTAATACAAAAGAACTAATCTTAGCAGTGATAACTTTTCAAACTCCACAATTCACAAAAACAACACATCAAACCACTACTTATAGAGACCAAGGTGCAACAGGTGGAATTTATGTAATTCATTCAATCTAACACAAGCAATGGTACACAAGGCTTACAATTATTAATATAATCATATAAATGTTTCACTCGAACATGGAGAATGACATGTAAAATGTATGGTTTGTTAATCCTAGTCTTCCTAGATCTTGGCAAAAGAACACCATGAACAAATTTATCAATAATTACCAATCTGCATATTCTAGGTTTTAATTGGACATTTGGATGATTGATTTTAGTTTAAAAAAGGGATTAGACATGTTCCACACTATATTCAAAGTGTCTCTAATTGGATTAGTAGAGTGTAAACTCTAAGAAACCCAAAAAATACGTTCTTCATTTTGTACAATTTTTTAAAGGATAAAGGCATGTTCCACACTACAGTAAAAGTGCCCTTAAACTTTTATCTCATTTATAATACAATTCTTGAGGAAATGAAGAAGAAGAAAATGGAAAACCTCACAAAACAGAAAAGAAATATCAACTGAAATTATAAATTACCAAAATCGTGTATTTAGAAAAAGAATCTCTGTACACAGTGCCTTGAGTGACACAAAAGCATGAATCAAAATCCTATTCCTCTTCCTACCGAGTTGTGAACATTGAAAAATTACATAATTACTTTGAATTGGTCATATCCTACTCTGTTAAAAGTACCAGGCCATGAATATTGAAAACTCTAATTTCATAAAAAAATTGATGAGGTTAATTCAGAACAAATTTTATAAAATTATCAGCCAAGAAAAAGAAAAAAAAATATCAACAATAACTAACACTGGATTATAATGCATTGCATGAATTTAAGAACTGGAAAAATTATTACCTCTGAATCTCAGTATGTGATGTAACCTCCTGAAAATTCAAATACAAAGAATCACAAATCAATCAATTAAGAATAGTATCCATTATAATAATCCAGACTCAACCACAGAATAGAAAAGTGATCAGACTAAAGTAAGAGGGTAGAAGACAACAACCTGTGTCGCACACAAACTTGGGAGAGAATCAGAGACCCAATTGGGAGAAGTGTGGTTGAATGAGAATTGAGGATATTTATAGCCAAATCGATCTGAAGAAACAAAAGAAGCCTCTGTAAAGCCTTCACCTATAACCCTCCATCTACATACCTAATCCCAACTGCAAATCAGCTTCGAAATGACAGATGCATAAATTCGAAATGACAGATGCATAAAAAGTGCATGAACCGAAGATAATAATGAGGAGGAAACATATAAGAACTGCTAAACCAAGTACCAAATCCCCCCAAAAATGCACATCAAATCAACAATATCAGATAAAAAATTGATAAAAAGGACGAAATTAGAAGGAAACGTATGAGAAGTGTTAAGCAGTGTATTGAATTGAATTGTTACCCACGTAATGGTTGACAGGGTGTGATGGCCATTACTGGAGAATCCATGAGAGCACGCCGAGTGACATCGGAAATCGATGGAAAAGGGGGAAATCGTGACGTTGATACAGTCAAGGAAGCGAGAAATCGGGGAAAAGGACGGAAGGGCGGCGACGGTGGCGCGATTTGGAAAGAGAGGGAGCGATGGCAGTGGTGCTTGATTTAGGTTGTGGTGGAGGTGACGGTTTTGACGGTGAAGAGGTGGTCGGTGGTTGTGGATTTGAGGGGAAGAGAGGAGGTGGTCGATGGTAGTTGATTTGGTGATTTTGGGAGAAGAAGGAGGGAACTGAGTGACAATAATAGGGCCAGTTGCTGGTCTGTGTTGGAAAGGAGAGAGAAGGATGGCTGAACCTTGGATATCAGAACGTATGACTGCTACGGCGGGGTGGGTAGAGAAGGAGAGGCACACGCGAAATCAGTCCTTGGATATCAGAACGTGATGAACAGTGTGGTTGACGGGGTGGGTTGATGAGAGAAGGTCATCAGTGTTGACGGAAAACGGCGTCGTTTTTTCTTTTTCAAGTTGAAAAAAAAATAAAAAACACAAAGTAAGTAAAGGAAGAACACGTGTCAATGCGTAATTGGCGGTTATTTAGCTACAGTAGTGGACAAATAAGAAGTAGTAGATTTTCACAGCAGGCACCTCCGCATGGAAAGAGTCCCCATCACGAAAACTTCTGGCAATCCCAAACAACCAACGACGACCATCACAATCACAAATTACTCTACCACAAGTACAAAACCCATCTTATATGGACTTGACAACCAACTCCCATCAACAGACAACTGAACAACATCCATGTCCACATCTCCATCGCTGGCAACAACAACAGGTTATACTACCCATGCCCATCTCTTCAGTTCATGGACTAATAACAAGAACTGACGGTAAACAAAATTGGTAGGTCAAATTAAACATAATTTGAAAAAAAGACTTCGATTATTCCTTCATCACCAAAAAACTGGCACAGCTAGAGTATGATTCTATTGTTGTAGCAACAAAGATAACCTCTCCATAATCGAAAGATGAATGACTAAAGGAAGCAACAACGCTTGGAAATGCATCCACACCTATCTTGCTCGCGTGCTAAAACAAAACCGGTGATCCAAATCTTCTATCTCAATGAGTTTTACAGAAAGCATCAGAACTACAATGACAAGTATGGTGCTTAAGATTGGTCGGAAGTAAATATTTTCCAATCAACCAAAGGAAAAATTTCATTTTTTCTAGAGCACAACACCTCCAAATCAGCTTCCAAAACATCGAAGCGGGTCTATCATTATTCATGAGCCACTCATTAGTTAATTTTGTTATGTATTGACCATTACTCACTCCTTTCCAAGCCATAATATAATCCTCATCCGACGGTATGTGGAAGGAGGATGAGGAATGAGACAATAATTAGGCTGATTTTCTTAGATGATAGGTTTGAGTTGTGAAGGATGAGGAAGGAGAATGTGGAAGATGAAGGACAAGATAATGTACCCCAAAAAAATTACAATGACTAAAAGTGACATGAACTTCCTTTAACTAACTTATCATACCATGTGAACAATTAACCGATAAAAATTGATAATACTGGTAATTGAACCTATTGTAAATAAAAACTTCAGCAAATCATCTCCACTCTCCCCCCTTAAGGCTATATTTGGATTGATGAAACATAGTGGAGCGGAACGGAATGAAATATAATGGAGCGGAACGGAATGGAATAAAAATTTCAATTCATTGTTTAGGTATTTTATGACGGAGCAGAACAAAGTTACCACTCCATTGTATGGATAATGGATGGAGCGGAATGAGTTATATTTTTTTATTTCAATACTACCCTTATTAATTGTACTATATATATTACTAACTCACAGGCAGTTAGTCCTAATAAAGGACTTCCAAAGAAAACATGAAACTAATATATTGGGTGCCATGGAGATGCTCCGAACGAAGCCTAAATGTATAGAATTGAAACAAGTGAATAGAATTGCAGCGCTAATTTACTACCCAATTTTTGTATTTACTCATTCATTTTGTTTTTGTTTTTAAGTTTTTGTTTCTACAGAAATTCCGAATTACATTCAATTGTTTCTAAGTTCATAAGATATACGTTCTACAAATTATTGCTGGGTACCATACATTGAATAGGTAGTCCTACAAATTAATAGGGAATGGTTTTCCAACAATCACTTCACTAATCGACATATATGTTATGTATATTGATGATGAAAGGCAAGTCACAACAGTGAAATTGTTGAAGATGAGTCCGACATTATTAAGAAAAAATTAACAGATTAGCAAGCATCATGGGTGGCAGTTTGACATCAAGGTGAGCAGTTACTTCATGCATGATGGTTTGGTGAGGGTAATCCAGTAATTTCAAAATTTTAATGCTTCAACACTTTTTTGCTCCATCCCATTCCTCCCAAATTTGGGGGAGCAAAAGTGAGGGTAAAGAGTGGTATCTAATGGAATGTGTACCACTGGATTCCATTACTTTCCATCTATTTTAAAATAATTCAAACAGTGGACCTGTTCATCCCTCCCCTCCCTTCCGCTCCATTCCCTCCCCCTCCATCAATCCAAACGAAGCCTAATAAGTAAGGCTCTGTTAGCTTGAGCGAAGATGGAAGCCCCCCCTTCACTTTGCTAGGGACTGGACAGGGGTTAGCTCTGTAAATATGTAGAGCCGAGTGTGAACAAAGGGCATTGTTCGCCCCACACTGAATAAAGAGTACACCAATAAAAAGAATATGAATGCAAAAATGCTAATGACTTAAAAACACATGCCTAATTTTTTTTTTTAAATCCACGTAAACAAATTTAATACCGTTTGCGTGACACTTCATCACTCTTCGGCGAGGACCTGCACCAAACGATTTACAAAGATGATGAGCTTTTACACAAATTTTTTCAGAGAGAAACTTAGATCAGACGGCGAAACAAATACAATAACTAATTCGAGGATTAAGCTATTTTTAATTATAATTGTATAACAAAAATATTTACTTCGTATATTACCTGGGTTTAAAAAAAAAACCTAAACAAACATATACCTCTCAACTCCTGGCCAACTCAACTCAACAAAACATAGGTTAGCCCCTCACTTGTCCGCCACCGCCGTCGACTGCTCTTCAGTTCAGAGTCGTGCCGCTCCGCCCTGAAGTTCCCCGTCCGCAGCTCAGCCACTTCCATCGTCAGCTGCTGGGAGGTAATATTTAATTTGAGTTCACGTTCTTTATCTGTCAATCTTCTCAATTACTCTGTTGTGAATTTTTCATCTTATACTACAATGTAACATGAAAGTTACTCAGCAATTAGGTTTTTGTTGCTGCAATTTTTCTTTGAGATTTTGCCTTGTGAAGATTTGATACAAAATAATATGCGGAAACTTAGACAAGTTTGAGATAATTCTAGTATTTGAATCAGCTAGAGATTTTAGCTGTTTAGGTATTCCATAGAAATATGGTGACGCCTCAATCTATTTGTGAATTTTGTGTCTTCTTCATAATAGACATTTATTTTTCCATTATGTCTTTGGCTTGAATGTTTAATTTTATTTTTGATAATATGTTTTGGTTTCTGTTGAACAATGTATTAGATTCTGAAATTTCGGGTTTCGTTGAATCCCCAAATCCAAATGTGTTTTGGTTTCTGTTGAACAATCTATTGTTCTGACTTCCCATATGATTTCTGCGTTCGAGTCATGTCGTCGCTTATCACTTTGGTTTGTTTTATATTCTGAAAGGTTAAACTTTTGGCCATCAGAGGGAGGTCAAGCAAAGGGAAAAGTCAAATTCAACTATTGGCAATCACCCCCAAGGCCGAAAAGGTATTGAAATCTGCCCAGTTTCTTCTCTACTCGATTTTGTATATTATTATTTTTTGAAGCAACCAAATGGTACCTGCAGATGTGTGTTAGGAATTAGAATCTCTAATTTTGCTTTTCTAATTTTGTTGTTGTGTGTTGTGTGGATGAATTAATTTTTTGTTGTATATGGATTATGGAGTGTTTCATGATGCGTTTTACTAAATGCTACTACTACATATGAGTTAATGAGTTGCGGGTTTGAGTTTGTTTCTGGTTTGGATTGTGGTAATACTAGTTTGTAACAATGTAGTGCCATTGAAAAGTACTTAAAGTAGTGTCTTAATTCCTTGAGATGTTTTATAGATTGCCGCCTACAACCTATGTGCGGGCTTGCTTGCTCCTCTTTTTATTGACAGAAATGCATACTGACTCTAGCTTTATGTGTTGAAGGCCAAAGGGAAAGAAGATGAAGACAATTTATGGAGAATGTCTTTCATTTAAAGAAATATCACTTTCAAAAGCGACAAAAGTTATCTCACAGTTTGCCTCTGCTGACAATGGTGCTTCAGAAGTTGTCAGTGCATATCTCCACCGGGCTTCTGCATCTTTTGTTGAGTTGAACAATCTCCACAAGGAACTTAAGTCAAAGAAGAGGCTCAAAAGGCAAACAGAGACTGGTGAAGATAGTGGGAGAGTCATTGGATTTGGAACACAGTCATTTGGTAGTCAGAATGATGGTGGGGATGATGAAAAATCAACTCAGACAAAAGTTAATGGTACTATTGGTTATGAAAAGGTGAATATGAATGGTGGTGAGAAACAAAAGAAGAATAAACTAAGTAAGCAAGAAAAAGAGTCCAGCATTCATGGAGATAGCATACTCAAAAGTGGAGAGGGAGAAATTGATGGCAAATTAACTGCCATGTCACCAAATGAAGGTTACAAGAAGAAGAAACTCAAAGAAGGTGAGAATGCAAAGGGACAAGAGCAGCGGAAAGAGATAGACAAAAAGCTAAGCAATAATATTGAGGGTGAAAATGGATCAGTTGGTCATCAGGACTTGCAAAATAAGAAGAAAAAGAAATATGAAACAGAGAGTGAGGATAAATTATATGCAGAAGATGTAAAGATTGAGGGCAAGAAGAAGAGGAAGAATGAAGATTTGGAATGGAGGCAGGAAGATAGATCTGGGGAACTGACGCAGAAGAGAAAGAAAACGAAACTCTAGGGTGATCCTTAATCTTGGTTTAGTAGTTGTTTAAGTTAATCTTTTGTATAATTGATGAGAAATTTGTACTTGTTGCATTGCTTACACTTGCATCACTTTTTGATCTATCATGTAACATTATAGGAATTTGCTTTCTTGATTTCTTTTCTGCAGTGCTTGTGTTGGTTGCAATATAAATCCATGTGTTTCTGTTGGTTGGACCACTGCGTAATTAACAGGTACATACAAAATGTTCAGAAAGGGGGTAATTACTGCATTCATATGTTTTGGCTACCAATTTATTCTGGTCATAGTCACAGATGTAGCTTGAAATGCACTAATAATTGCATTTGATTGGAGGACACCCTTATTATGTTCAGTCTTGAGTTCTTAACCTGTGAGGAAATTAGTTTTTTGGAGGCTAGGTGTTAACTTATTGTGAAGCTAGGTTACATAGTCGTTCTATGTCTATTTAATTTATCCTTTTATTCGCTTGGATAATGTTTGGAGCTTGTTCTAATGAATTATTTGGGAGCTTCTGTGGTTGATTCTTTGTATAGAAACCAGTGTTGAAAAACTTAGGGCATGTTTATTTGCAGTTTCAAAACAGTTTTCAGTTTTTAAAAACGGAAAATAGTTCAAAGAAAAACTTGTTTGATATGACATGTTTTCATTTTCAGTTTTGGGTTAAAAACTATAACCGTCCCTGAGCTTTGAGCGAGTTTTGAAAACCGTCCCTCGCCGGAAAATTATCTGAGAACCATCCTCAGACTTTCAAAAAAAAATTGGACCTGTCCCTCCGGCAGCCTTGGGTCCGGCCAGCGCTGACTGGTCCATCCACGTTAATTAATAAGACTTGACGTGGAATCTTTTTTTTAAAATAATTTATATTTCCTATTTTATTTCCTAATTAACCCTAAAATCCCTAACCTCTTCTCTAAACCTAAATCTGATATGATCCCCTTTTCCCCAATTGATAAGTTAGGGTTCAACATTCATCTTCTTCCTCTTCTTCTCAGTTCTTCTTCCTCTTCTTGGTTGGTGAGGTTTGGGGTGGTGGGTTTATGCCGTGGTGGGTGGGTGTGGTGGTGGGTATGGGTTTCTGGGTTGGTGAGGTTGGGGTTGGTGGGTTTGTGTCGTGGTGGTGGGTGGGCGTGGTGGTGTGTGGTGGTGGGTGAGGTTGGGGCGGTGGCGGTGGTTTCTGGTTGGGGGCAGAGAACCGCCACAACAACAACCGCTGCTACTACCCTGATTGCAAAAAAAATGCCAATTGCAACTGTGAAATTTTCTTGGACAGCTTCAATGCAACCCTTGATCCCATGCCCATAAGCATCCACAAGAACTCACTCACCAAGCTCTTTGTTACCCGACCCAACAATGTTCACTCCACTCCAATCACCTTCGATGCTTCCATTTTCTCCACACCCACAACATCCAGATCCAGTGATTGGCCTCACCATTACCAGATCTCACCCACCACTCCTGTCATCGAATCTAGTATTGGATCATCAGATTCAGGCCGAAAAATGGAAAAACAAAACAAGGGGTCACGTAAAGGGAATTGAGTTTGGTGCCCCACCCCTTAGGCTTTGCACCCCACTTTATTAAATACGGAATTTAAAGTTCCGTATCAATACGGAAAATAAAATTCCGTATCTGTTTTAGTATATAATGAGTGGTTGAAAATGTGACACGCATGCTTAAATACAGTACGGAATTTTAAGTTCCGTATTCAATAGGGAGAATACGGAATTTTAAATTCCGTATTTGATAAAGTGGGGTGCCAAGCCCCATAGGTGGGGTGCCAAACCCAACTCCCTCACGTAAACTGTCTTCATCTGGTATCAATCTCTTATGGTATTAATTTTCTCCTGTTGCAGAATCAATTTCAGTTTTTTTGTTTGGGCACACATTGAAACCAAATCATTCAACAAGATAGAGATAATAATAAAGTTCAGAGAAGTTGGGAAATTAAAGTGACCATAATCATTAAGCATTTTTTCTTCCTTAATTTAGGATAATTTGGTTAAATAAAAAAATTAGGATTTTTTGTTAATTTTAAATAATAATAAAAATTACACGTAGGCTCATTAATTGACATGGACAGCCATGTAAGCAACTGGCCGGACCCAAGGCTGCCGGAGGGACGGGTCCAATTTGTTTTTGAAAGTCTGAGGATGGTTCGCAGATAATTTTCCGGCGAGGGATGGTTTTCAAAACTCGCTCAAAGTTCAAGGACGATTATAGTTTTTAACCCTTCAGTTTTTAAAACTAAAAAATCAAAACAGTTAAAAGATGTTTTCAATTTTTAGTTTTCAGATATCAGTTTTCTAAATGTTGGAAAACATGTCATTCAAACTGTTTTCTTCTTCTGAATTTGTTTTTAAAAATGTCATTCAAACTGTTTTCTTCTTCTGAAATTTGTTTTAAAAACTGAAAACTAAAACTGCAATCAAACATGCCTTAGTAAATTTCGTTACTATTAATTCAGTTGTCTTGTGTCATACATGGTGACATCAGTTGTGTCAAAAAACATAGCTGATTTTTCTTTGTTTCATTGTGTATTAATGTGCTTTTAGCCAACTTGAATGCAAATACAAACACACACGTTCACTTTAGTCTTAGTTTGAATCACCACGTACACTAAATATGTTCACGGCCACGTAAGCATATTAACAACCACATTAACATGTTTGGTAACGATGTTGTCAAAGGAACCAATGTGAACAACGATTAAGTATGTTTGTTTCAGTTTCCTTTTAGGAAAATTTCTTTTAAATTATTATTTTATTTTAAGCTACTTTGATTATTATGAGGAAAACCTATCATGAAACTAAACGCAAATTAAAGTCTACTTTTCTTTAAATTTCTAAAAAATAATCTATTTTAAACTAAAAAAATTCTTATTCTAAATTTATTTTATTTAATTTTATTGACTTTATGAGTTTATGTTATAAACAAAATCCAATCCGAAAAGAAAGTTTCTCACAAGAAAAAGGTCAACTTTTATTGCATCCCTTTTGTATTGTGTGGCAAATCGCCTCAGCTAAAGCCGAAGTGTGGGCCCCCACTCCTTAAAACAACCGTTGCTCCTCCCTATTTCCAGGCTCCGACCTCGTAGTCCTCGCACACTTGAATTTGTCTGTCTCCTACATTACACTATTTGCACGCTTCTCACTCTCTCTCTCTCTCTCTCTCTCTCTCTCTCTCTCTCAACATTTCAAATTTCAAACATTCAAAACCAAACCCTTCTACTTTCCTTACATCATCATCATCATCATCATCAAACTCAAAAATCCACTACCCTTTCTTACATTCTCCATAACTACCTTAATCTGCAGTTGCTATGTTCTTCATTTTCTGTGTCTCCATTCAAAACCTAAACCCTCATTCCTAAGAAAACTGAGCTTTCATTCAAAATGAAGGAAGATAATAACCCATTAGAGAACAGGTCCAAACCTTCAAGATTTTCTGATCAAAACCAACCCCCACAACCAAAGCTTCAATCCTCCAAAGGTAGCAGCAACATGACCAACAACAATCACTCAAAACCTAGGTTGTGGGGTGCCCACATTGTCAAAGGCTTCTCAGCTGATAAGAAGACCAAAAATCCTCAGCAATCAACGGTTCCAACCAAGAAACAGACCCTGACAACAACGATTTCAGATGTTGTTGTTACAACCCAGAAGAATAACAACCCTTTTGTCCCTGCTCATTCCAGAGTCAAGAGGTCCCTCATAGGTGATTTATCATGCTCCCTGAATTCCCAGGTTCACCCTCATGCGTTCCCTTCGCATAGGAGGCAATCCTCTACTGATTTGTTCACTGAGCTTGATCATATGAGAAGCTTGCTGCAAGAATCGAAGGAGAGGGAGGGTAAGCTGAATGCTGAGCTGGTGGAGTGTAAGGGGAAGCAGAGTGAGGTTGATGAGCTTGTGAAGAAGGTTGCTTTGTTGGAAGAAGAGAAGACTAGTCTCAATGAGCAATTGGGTTCTTTGAAGAGTGTGTTGGAGAGAAAAGAGGAAGGGGTGAAAGGGGAACGCAGGGATTTTTGTTCTGTGCAGAATCTTGAGCTGGAGGTTGTGGAATTGAGGAGGCTGAATAAGGAGCTGCAGATGCAGAAGAGGAACCTCACTTGCAGGCTCTCTTCTCTTGAAGCTCAGTTGCCTTGTCCTGCCAACTCTTCAGAGGTAATTTTTCTCCATTTGGTTGGTTCTTCTTTTTTATGAGGCATAAAAGTTTCTTTATCGATGTTCTTCTGTTGATGGGTTGGAGAAAAATGATCATAGATGTGATGTGAGGAATTGAATAAGCAAATTCGAAGAAAGAGTGGAGGAAGGACCTTGTAACACTTTGCTTGAGTTATTAATTAACATTTATTAAAATGTACAAAGGTATTAAATTACGATTGGCGGCTACGATTATGTTGCGGAACTGCGGATAAATGCGGGTTGTTGTGGTCATTTTTTGTGATTGTGGTTGTACACCCCAACTTAAAATGCTTAATTACTTAATGCACTGATTCATTACCAAACCGATCGGGAAATTTATTCCCTTTTAGATATAATATTTCTTGTGCACATTGATTTGTGTTGGTTGCATATTAGAATTTAAGCTCCTTAATCTTTGGTGCAGTGTATTTTGTACTAGTTGTTGCTTATGTCTGTTTCACCAACAATTGAAGGTCATTGTAACACTTTTTTGAGTTAGTATGAACTTGATTTGTTTGATGCACTGATTCATTAATTGGGAAATTTATTTAACTTTAGATTCCAATTTTTTGTGCACATTGATTTGTTTTAGTTGCATAATTTTTCATGTTTCACTAGTTGCTTATGATTGTTTCATCAACAATTTTCTAAAGTTATGAGGCTGAGCTTTCACGTTGGTTTTGCTGATTCACCCTTTCCTCCTCTAAATGTCTTATTTCTGATCAGAGTGACATTGTTGCAAAAATTAAAGCGGAGGCATCATTGCTCAGGCACACTAATGAAGACCTGTCTAAGCAAGTAGAAGGTTTACAAACAAGCAGATTGAATGAGGTTGAGGAGCTTGCCTACTTGAGGTGGGTGAATTCATGTCTGAGAAACGAGTTGAAGAATACATGTTCAGCATTGGAGTCTGATAAGCCATCTAGCCCTCAATCTGTTATGAGCAATAGTGGAGATGATTGTGTCAGTTCTTTCTCTGATCAAACCAATAGGTACTCAAAATGTAGTATTAGTACAAGTAGGTTCAGTTTGATAAAGAAGCCGAAAAAGTGGCCTATAACTAGTGACCATTTGTCGCAATTAGAGTGTCCAGATAGTCTCATTGAGAAAAATTGGATTGAACCTGAGGTAATGGGTAGAAGCCCCAGTAGAAGACACTCTATCAGTGGATCCAATTGCTCAGAGGAAGAGATTCTCCTCAATAAGAGAAGACAATCTGATATTTTTGTATGTTCAAAAGAAATGGAAAAGGATTCAGTGCCATTATCTGTTCAATCTGGTTTGGAGATTATCCAAAGACCACAATGTTTTGGCAACTTCCAAGAAGCTAACAAGCTTTTAGCTTCTTCAGATGTTGAGAAGAGGGCCCTACGCGTGCCGAATCCCCCTCCAAGGCCTTCTTCATGTTCAATTTCTAACATAACAAAGCAGGAAAGTTCAGCTCAAGTTCCTCCTCCCCCACCGCCACCTCCCCCACCACCTCCTTTGAATTTTGCATCAAGAAGTAACTCAGCGATGGTAAAACGAGCCCCACAAGTGGTGGAATTGTACCATTCACTAATGAAGAGAGATTCAAGGAAGGACTCTTCAAATGGAGGACTCTCTGATGCACCAGATGTTGCAAATGTTCGTAGTAGCATGATTGGAGAAATCGAGAACCGTTCATCACATTTGCTTGCTGTGAGTAGCTTTTTTCATCTTATATATCTAAGTTATTAATGGCATGTTTGGATAAAATTTTCTTTCGTCAGAGTTAATTCTCATTATAATTTTTTCTGACATCACAATCAATTGTAGAAGTATTTTCAAGCATGCACCAAAGTTTCAGCCTTTTTGTGATAACTTTCTTTGATAATGTAGATGATTTTGACCACTAGATCATATTTATTGTATAATTAATGCTTATTAGCATGCATTGGCGGAGTAGAATCTTCGGAGTTACTAATATCCCAACTATGAAGCCATCTCAAAGTCTTTTGTATCTTGTTTTGTTGAAGGGTCTTGCCCTACATCTATATTGCTAATAACTATCCCTTGATATGCAGATAAAGGCAGATATTGAGACTCAGGGAGAATTTGTGAACTCATTGATTAAAGAGGTGAAAAATGCTGTTTATCAGAACATAGAAGATGTAGTGGCATTTGTGAAGTGGCTAGATGATGAACTCTGCTTCCTTGTAAGTTGCTTTTTTTTTGGAGAGCCAAATTGAACTCTGCTTCCGTAATTTGTTATTTTTGTGCATATACATGCCATTTGATATGATTATGGTTGTGTGCATCAAAGGTGGATGAGAGGGCTGTCCTTAAGCATTTTGAGTGGCCTGAGAAAAAAGCTGACACATTAAGGGAAGCAGCATTTGGGTATCAAGATTTGAAGAAATTGGAATCTGAAGTTTCCTCTTACAAGGATGATCCCCGGATACCTTGTGACATTGCTCTAAAGAAAATGGTTGCATTATCAGAAAAGTGAGTTACTCAAACATCTGTAAAGTGCTTTATGTCAACCCATAAAGAAGAAAAATAAGAAAGTCTTTGAGGTTCTAAATTTAGTCTCTCTTTTATGTGTTTCTCTTGCAGGTTGGAGCGTACAGTTTATAACCTTCTTCGCACAAGAGAGTCATTAATGCGTAATTGCAAGGACTTTCAAATTCCAATTGAATGGATGCTTGATAATGGAATCATTGGCAAGGTAAAATGTAACCTTCTCTGCATCAATCCACATAAAATGTAACGCTTGTTCAAATCCTTGGGTGTGTTTGTATTTCTATCAGCGTACATTCCAAAGCAGTTTGATACTTTGATTTGCCAATCCATGTCTCTTGTGTCATTGAAGTGAATGTGCTTTTGACACATACACTAAGTTGTTGTTTTGGCAATGGCTTGGAATTTTTTGAGCATGTTACTTATTGATGTGGCTACCAATAAATTAAGGATTAGGCTGACAAATAGACCTTTGTTTAGATAGTTGTATTATTCAATGCTACTGTTTTGGAAACTTAAAAAAGCATAATGTTCTATATGATGTTTAATAAAAGCATTTTATGTTTCTTCGCACGACATTTAATTCAACAATTTTTTTGTAGATAAAAATTGGCTCAGTTAAATTGGCCAAAAACTATATGAAAAGGGTAGCTATGGAGCTTCAAGCAAAGTCAGCATTGGATAAAGATCCTGCAATGGATTACATGCTTCTCCAAGGTGTGAGATTTGCTTTTAGAATCCATCAGGTACTTCAGCATCTTCAGTGTAAACTGAAATTAATTCTACAATTGATTGAAGTCAAAAACAATTTTGGAAAAAAGGTTTCTGGGAGTAGTTTCTTGATGTCAGAATTGATTATGATGATGAAAGTAAAGCTGATCCAAACATGGTATTAGCTTTCGATTCATAATGCTCTTTATTATTCACAAAACCTGTTCTAGAATCGTTTTTTCTATTCTAAAATCAAACTGCATAAAAATGAACATGCTAGTGACTATTTCTCAATATATTGCAGTTTGCAGGAGGTTTTGATGCGGAAACAATGCACGCATTTGAGGAGCTTCGCAATCTTGCTTCTCTACTTAACAAAACATAAGAGAATGGTGATGGGTTTCTCAGCTTACCATCTCAGTAAGCCATAACTAGTTAACCTCTGCATAGTTGCAATCTGGACTAGTTGTGTGTTTAGTCTATGATTGCGTTACATGAGAAATAGAAAAGATTGTTATTTATAACCAGGTCAAGTCTCTTTTGGAGAGAATAGCTGTATTATAAATAGCAGAACGAAAGCAAAATCAAATTAAGAAATGTAACATTATTTCCGTCCTAATTAACGGTCAATTTTGAAGAAAATTTTTTGTTCTTTGTATATATATGTCCACTTACCATATCAAGAGTGCATTAAATGATGTTTTTCCTAATAGTGTCCTTGTTGGAGCGGTAAATGAGGAAAGATAAAATACATTCTAGAGGATAAAATAGGAATAAATAAGATTTTTTAAAAAAATTAATGAAATTAACTACACTCTTTAGTATGTGTGTTGTGTGTTTCTTCTTCTCTCAGATTGCATTATCAAAAGGAAATATGACCAATCATAATTTATTAAACTTAACGGTGACGTGTAATTAGGAATTCGTGCCTACAGGTATTCGCGAGTAAAAACAAATCACGGGTAAAAATATTTGCGGGTTCAGGTACCTGTAGATGAAGAATACATTTTTCAACTACTTGTTTAAAAACGGGGTGGTCGGATATTTGGTACCCGTACGCGCCTTCTAAAATTACATGTATTGTTCTATGCAACTGATATTCCCATTTTGGCATTTTCTTCCCCAAATTAAGTTAATTTTTTTACATGTATTCTTCCTCCTTTCCAATTTCGTTAAAAAATTCAAATAGAAAAGCATAGACTTAATTGCACATTTGATCCCCACATATAGCCTTCTCACGATTTTGGTACCTAGCAAATGTAAATTGCATTTTGGTTTTCCGTCCAGATTCCTTCAAAAAAAACTAACAGAAAGGTGACGTGCCATTTTTTATAATATTTTAATTAATTTTTTTTTTAATTAAATCAGGTTTCACCAATTGCAATTTTGGTCCTTCTCCCTCAACCACCACTACTCCTCTCCTTCCTCACTCATTTCCAGAATCATAAATAGGCTATGATTGCTTAACAAGAAACTCTAAAGCCAACGTGGTGGCTCAATGAAGACGCTGTCCTATAATATCCGTGGGTTGGGGGATGGGGCGAAGAGGAGGGTGGTGAGGGAGTTGGTTTGTAGAAACCATGTGGAGGTGTTGTGTATTCAAGAAACTAAAGTTCAGAGTGTAGATAGGAGGGTGTGTGGTATGTTGTGGGGTGATTCAGAGTTTGATTGGAAGGTCATCCCGGCTGTGAATCGAGGTGGGGGTCTTTTGTGTGTTTGGAATTCCAAGCTTTTTGTGTTGGAAGAGTGTGTGGAGGGCATTGGTTTCCTTGGTCTTATTGGTCGTTGGGAGCCTAATCAAAGAAGATGTGTGATTGTAAATGTTTATTCTGCATGTGACTTGGAGGGGAAGCGGTCTATGTGGAATGCTCTGTGTTTGTGGCGTAGTAATTGTGATATTATGGAGTGGTGTCTTGCGGGAGACTTTAATGCTGTTCGGTATGAGGATGAACGGCAAGGTACTTCTGGGGTGCTATCTTCCCAAAGGAGAGAGATGCATGAGTTTAATCTCTTCATTGCTAATATGGAGTTGGTGGATATTCCGTTGGCAGGTCGGAGGTTTACTTGGAGGAGGCCGAATAATCAGGCTCAGAGCAGGATTGACAGGTTCTTAGTGTCTGGGGATTGGTGTGAGGCGTGGCCAAATTGTTCCCAGCTTGTGTTGAATCGTGATATTTCTGATCACTGCCCTCTGCTGTTGCGCCAACTTATTCATGATTGGGGACCTAAGCCCTTTCGGGTTCTTAATTGCTGGTTAGATGACCCTCGCTTAGTTCCTTTGGTTGAACAATCCTGGATGACCTTGAGGGTTCAGGGTTGGGGTGCTTATGTGCTTAAAGAGAAATTGAAAGGCCTTAGAGGGTGTCTTAAGGAGTGGAATACTGGAGTGTTTGGTGATTTGAAGAGCCGGAGGGAGGAGGTAGTTAAGCGGATTAATCTGTTGGATGTGAAGGAGGAGGAGGAGGGTTTGTCGCGGGAAGAGGTGGCGTCGAGACGGGATCTTCTTTCGGAGTTCTGGAAAGTCTTGCGGTTCCATGAGTCTTTGCTTTGTCAGAAGGCTCGTGTGAAATGGCTGGCTGAGGGTGATCAAAATACCCGGTTCTTTCATTCTACTATTAATTGGAGGAGGAGAGTGAATTCCATTGTTGGTTTATTGGTTGATGGGGTGTGGGAGGAGGAACCAGGGCGGGTTAAGGCTGTGGTTCATGGCTTCTTTGAGGCTAAGTTCAAATCTGATGTCATAGTCAGGCCCAAGCTTGATGGTGTGCAGTTTACTTCCATTACCGAGGGTGATAATTCTGCCTTGACTGAGCCTTTTGAGGAGGATGAGATTAGGAGGGCTGTTTGGGAGTGTGGTGGGAGTAAAAGTCCGGGACCAGATGGGTATAATTTCAGGTTCATCCAGAAGTTCTGGGGTATGCTGAAGGGTGATTTGGTTAAGGCTGTGAAGGAGTTTTGGCGTAGGGGTTCCTGGCCTCGTGGGTGCAATGCGTCTTTCATTGCTCTTATCCCGAAAGTTAAATCCCCCCAAGCTTTGAATGATTTCAGGCCTATTTCTTTGATTGGTTGCATTTATAAGGTGGTCTCAAAGCTTCTGGCAAGCAGGTTGAGCTCTGTTATTGGGAAGGTGATTGATGAACGGCAGTTTGCTTTTGTGGGTAACCGTAATATGCTGGATAGTGTTGTGGTTTTGAATGAAGTGATGCATGAGGCTAAGGTTAAGAAACGACCTAGCATCCTATTCAAGGTTGATTATGAAAAAGCTTATGATTCTGTTGAGTGGGGTTTCTTGGAGTACATGATGAGGAGAATGAATTTCAGTCAGAAGTGGATTGGATGGATTATGGGCTGTCTTAAGTCAGCATCGGTTTCTGTTCTGGTTAATGGGAGCCCGACTGGTGAGTTTCGAATGGAAAAGGGTCTTCGCCAAGGTGATCCTCTTGCACCTTTTTTGTTCTTAATTGTGGCTGAAGGTTTGAATGGGTTATTTCAGAATGCAGTGAATGCGGGGAAGTTTAAGGGGATTAAGGTTGGGTTGCGTAGTAGCTTGGTGGTGTCTCTGTTGCAGTTTGCTGATGATACAGTCTTCCTGGGTGAGGCGTCAATCCAGAATTTGGTGGTCTTGAAATGTATTCTTCGTTGTTTTGAATTGATTTCTGGTTTCAAGGTTAATTTTCATAAGAGTAAGTTGGCTTCTATTGCTCTTGACTTTGGTGTGACTCATCAGTTTGCCTCTTTTCTTAACTGCAAAATTATGACCATCCCGTTTGTCTATCTGGGGATTCCTGTGGGTGCCCGGGCGGATTGTTTGAAGACTTGGGAACCAGTTATTAAGAATCTTCGGGGTAGATTGGCTTCTTGGAAACACAAGATGGTTTCTTTTGGAGGGCGTTTGTGTTTGGTTCAGAGTGTGTTATCAGCGTTTCCTCTTTTCTTTTTGTCATACTTCAGGATTCCCACTTGTGTTTTGAAGGTGTGCAATAGAATTATGCGGGATTTTCTTTGGGGAGCTAATGATGGGGGGAGGAAAATTGCTTGGGTTAAGTGGTCTGATGTTTGTCAACCAAAGGAGGTTGGAGGGTTGGGTCTCAAATGCTTGGACCTTTTTAACAGAGCTTTATTGGGAAAGTGGGTGTGGAGATGGAGAACAGAGAGGAATGCATTGTGGTGCCGGGTATTGCAGGCTAAGTTTGAGGATGATTTTTATGTCAAAGTGTCACCTTGGTGGCGTGATGTCCAGCAGGCTTGTACCTTTGGGGATGTGAACTGGTTTGAGGAGGCGGTGGAAAAGACTATGCGGGGTGGAGATGCTACTCAATTTTGGTTGGACAATTGGTCAGGGATGGGTGAGCTTCGGAGTAATTTTTATCGTCTGTATAACCTCTCTACTATGAAACATGCTGTTGTTGCGAGTTGTGGAAGTTGGGTTCAGCACCAATGGCAGTGGAAGTTTACTTGGCGTCGGTCATTGGGGGTGCGTGAGCATGAGTGGTTTGCAACCATGATTCAGTCTGTTTCTGCTTGCGTTCCTCAGGAGGGAAAATCAGATTCTTGGATATGGAGACCCGGGGTGGATGGGGTGTATTCTGTGCAATCTGCTTACTCTTTTATGCAGGAACCGGCTTTGGGTCCCCCTGATCCTTTGTTTAATTTGGTTTGGCGGTCACACGCACCGTCGAATGTCAAAGCTTTTGCGTGGCGGTGTTTGCTGGATCGGCTTCCTTGCTTCCAGAACCTGTTGAGGCGTGGGATGGTTTTTGATCAGGAGGAGGCAGTGTGCAGGTTTTGTCAGTTGGAAGAAGAGACCGGGTCTCACCTTTTGTTTACTTGCATGCGATCTCAGGAGTTGTGGAAGGAGTGTTATAGATGGCTTGGGGTCACTACGGTTCTGCCGGCGACGACGAGGGACCATCTTCTCCAGTTTAATTTTGGGGGGAGCGACAAGCAGCGTGGCGGTATGCTCTCGGTTTGGTTGGCTTGTGTTTGGACTCTGTGGCTGATGCGTAATGGAATTTTGTTCAGGGGGGAGGCTTTCTGTATTTCGACAGCTATGGAGCTAGCAAGGTGGAGGTCTTGGCAATGGAATACAGCTAACTTGAAGGGTTTTGGTTATTCTATGTTTGAATGGAGTATGAATCCCTCCCTGTGTGTTTCGTCAGTCTAGGAGGGTTGTTGGTTTTTGCTGGTGCGTTTCTGTTCAGCTTGCTGGTTTTGTGTTTGGTAGTGGAGGGGTTAGTTTGGTTAGCTGCTGGTTTGGGTGGGTGATTTTAGTAGGGGTGTGTTTCGTTTTAGTAATTTTCGTGGGGTTATTAGTGGTCTAGTTGGGTTGATCTGTTCTGTGGTTTTTTCCATGGATAGGGATCTTTTTTCTTCTTCTGGTTTTTGATTTCTTTCTGTTTTTTGTAGTGTTGTTTGTGTTCTTGTATTGGGATTGAAGTACCCCTTGTACTTCCTTATCAATACACATTTGGCTTACCAAAAAAAAATCTACTAACTAATATAACCTTAACCACCTAACTTTTCTAATAAAAATCGTTGCAAATTGCTTATAGAACTGCCGCAAAATGTTGATTTTGTTGTAGCGTATGAATTGTTCACTTTATCTTTTCTAACATCCATGTTTTTCATTAAATAGTCTTTGGGAAGGGAATTGTTATTCAGACCCCCTCCCCCCACCCCTATTTAGACCGAAGGAAATTTTTGAAACTCGAAAGTACCCCTTTCGAACGCACCCTTGTTGTGCGTTTCTCTCGCACCTGCCCACGGAGCGACGTAGACGCGCCTTAAACATGCGTTGCAGGCGCATGTTGAATGTGCGATTAAATAGGGTCAGAGTTGATGTCTCAATGTTTGTCTATACATAGGAGAGGCACATATCCTCTTAGTGAAGTGTGTTACCATCGCCATGTTGCTTTCCTACATTCTTAGCCCAATCCAAAAGCTCCTCCCGAGTAGCAAAAACCTACAAATTATTAACACATATACGCATCACATATAAATTCAATTTATTGACATAAACTCACTCATTGGTTATGAAAATACCCTGTCTGTGGTAAATTGTTGATCAAATGAGTTCTCTGAGGTCTCAACGAGAGAATAAGTGTTTTACTACCAACCACAAATTTTATGTTGAACGCAGTACTCATACCGGCAATTAGTCCGCTGCTATTGGCACATCATGTATATCTTCTACATTGGATAACTGTCTTTCTTGTGGCATGTTCACTTCATATGACTCAGGGAGACTCATCCTGAAATGCAAAAGAAAATATGCAAATTGTTTACTATTTCTGTAACAGGCCAGAAATGTTTTAATCGCACGTTGAAAGCGCGTCACACACGCATCTTATAAGTGCGACAGCGACGCGGTTAAACAATGCGTCTGGATAAATATAACAGATAAACGCACTATAAGTGTGCGTCTCTGTCGCACTCACAGGGTGCGAACCAGACGCACACATAGAGTACGGTGCTCACGCTTAATGAGAGTGCGATAGATCTACATCGGGATTAGAGTGCAGTACCTTCACAGATGACGACGACAACGAGTTAGGAGAAGTCAGCTGACAACGGCGACGACGGTGGCGACGTTGGTGATGGTCTTCGGTGAGGACTACGACGACAGTTGCGTGGGTGGTGGAGGCGGTGGCCGGCAACAATGTGGGAAGTTGAGAGTGGGTTTGGAAGTTGAGAATGGGTTTGGAAGAAGAAAGAGAATGTGGTGAGAGGGGGGTGAGGGGAGGGGGGGGGTTCCAACAAAGCATTAGGAAGAAGGTGAGGATGGAGGGAGGGGTATTTTTCAATTTTTTTTTCATTAAGGGTATTGTAGACATTTCCCACATTTTTGGGGGTCTAAATAAGGGTGGGGGGGGGGGTCTGAATAACAATTTTCATAGTCTTTTAGGTCGTGCAATTGCACCGGAAAAGTAATTTTAAAAACATTAAAATATAATTTTATAATAATTATTTTTAAATTAATTATATTATAGATTTAAAATAAATTATTTTTTTAATATTTAGATATTAAAGTATAATTTTTTAAATGAGTATTTACTGGTTTATATATAATTACGTTTGAAGTATTATGTTTAATAATTCATTAAAAAGTTAGAAGCTCTCGCTGTTTATTGCTATAAAAATCTTGTAGGCTATAGTGAAAATATTCCATCTTATTATGAAAATCTTGTAGACTACATTGGAATAACTTTTTTAAAAATTTACTCTGTAATAACTTGATTCAAAAAAAAAAACTTGATTCAAAATAGTTTAATTATTGATATTAAATAAAAATATTTTACATTTAAATATTTATAATGATAAATTTTTCTGAAAAGTTGCGGCTTCTAATGTGAGAGCATTTGTGTAGCCCGATGTGGAATCGTATCCAGACCAAAGACAATTTGTGAAGGCGCGGAGGGAATGGTCTTAAGTCTTGATAACTCCCGCTGCCATTTTGTCTTGAGGCTGAGGAAAGTTGAGACATCTTTTATTTTCCTACTCTTTTTCTTTTTGGATGTGTGGGGTGCGTTTTACTTTTACAGGTGGTTTGGTATCTCAATTGCCTGTTGTCATCTTCAAAGGTGCATTTCATTTAGTTTTTATGGATGCTGAAAAATGTTATATCATATTTAAGGATTGGGAATTGGATAATGTTCGTATTGTGGATTTAATTCTCCTGCAATGGATTAAGGCAAAGGTGAGAGGCTTCCAAAATTCTTTGTTTGAACGGAAGACAAATCTAGTTGCTTATCTATTAAATTCTGTAATTTTGGGTGGGGAGTTTGTGTTGGTGGTGTCTTGCAACTTATAAGGCTTGGTCATGTTTGGTTCTTTGGTCTTGACCTCATTTGTTTGTTGTGCTATAGTGAGTGACCATTGACCATGTTAGTTGCATGTCTTTAAACTTCTAGTTTTATTTATTTTTTCTTTTCTTCCTTCTATATTTGGGTTTAGGATTCCTTTGCTAAGGTTTAATACAGTGACTTATAAAAAAAACTGAAGTATTGTGTTTAATAATTCATTAAAAAGTTAAAAGTTTATTGTTATAAGAATATTCTAGACTATATTGAAAAGATTCCATCTTATTATAAAAAATTTGTAGACTACACTGCAATAATTTATTTTGAAATTTACACTGGAATAACTTGATTCAATCAATTTAATTGCTGATATTAAATAATTAATATTTTTTGAAAAACTTTTACATGCTGATTGGTGAGAGAGATTATAATGTTTTTTAACATAACAACAATATTATTAAGAACGGATAGGCACTGAGGCCAAAGTGTCAGCGGTAACAAAAAAGCTAGTCCTCGGAGGAATTTTCTCAATCCACAAAACACCGACGAAAGAGGAAGCATTCCGGGCTAGAAAGTCAGCAACAATATTACTAGAACGACGCACAAAAGAAAAATGCATAACATAAAAAAAAAAAACGACAAAGACTAGCACACTCTCTAACAAGAACAGTAAAATAAGAATTCTCATCCAGAGGTTTCTTCCACTGCTGGAATAACTGGAGGCAGTCAGTTTCCAAACAAACCACCCGGAATCCCAACTGAATGGCAAGCATGATAGTCCACCTTAGAGCCAAAGTTTCCGCCAAAAGAGAAGAAGAAGCCAGCTTGGGGTGCTCCGCTGCAAGAGGGTTATAATGTTGTTTCTCTTTTCTTTTTTTTTAGAAAATAAAATGATGTATTAATCACAACTTTGACAACAAAGCTTAAGAGGATACAAAGTAGGCATGAGTGGTTAGTAGCAACAAAAAGCTAACCACTCCACAATAAAAGACGTCCTCTAAAGAGGATACAAAGTAGGCATGAGTGGTTAGTAGCAACAAAAAGCTAACCACTCCACAATAAAAAACGTCCTCTAAATTTAGAAACTGAGCCAAAGAGCTATACAACGCCACAAACCCAAAACCAACCCACAACAAAGGAAAACCAACAATGCATGACAAACCAACCCAAGAGCTACAAAATAAAGCTAGAGACCAAAAGAACTCAGAGCCTAAGAGACTAACCCACTTGAACAACACCAAAGGAACAACAGTCTGCTCCAAACAACACAAATAGACCACCAGCCACTTAACATTAATTGATGTTGTTTCTCTTATATCCAATCATTGAATGCCAAGTAGAGGTTTGTGTTATGTCATTTTAATTTATAAAATTCTTAAATTGATCCTCCAATTATTTATATTATAAATTTCACCATATGATAAAAACACAATTATTTTTTCTAGTTTTTAAATTGATTTTAACTTTTATTGAAATTAATTAATTTGGAGCAAATCTGTTAATCCTTCATCTTTCTCTGTCATGTTCATCTTTTTTGTATGTCGTGTTCATCTTCTTCATCTTTGTGTCGTGCTTCGTCCTACGGTCCCATCGTTCTCTTCCTCTTCGTCTTGCAATGCGGAGAAGTACAGAGTGAAATTAACATCTCATTTCATCTAATTATCAAACACTACATTCCGGTAAACACCATGTGGTGCATATTACTTCCATCGCAATCACACTTATTATACCTTTTGCAACAAATCAATATGTCAGCAGGGACGTTGATTTACACTTCCATGGCAATCCCATTTAATTTAGTTACTATTATCAAGTTGATTTCTTCAAACACGTCATGCAACAAATTTGGCTATTATCTATAATGCTTGATCTATTGGGAGGATTACTCCAAGCTAGTAATACCAACTAGTTTCTCCTGTGACTGTGAGATATTCCAAAAGCTGGAACAGGGTAGTAGAAGCAAAGAAAGAAATCTCAGTGGTGGAGCACCATCAGTGTGGCATAGAGGTGAACCGCCGCTGTTGGAGCCACTACTGGTAAGTGGTAAGGTTGCGGCTGAAGAGAGTAAGAGGATGAAACATAAAAGGGCTAGAAAGGAAAAATTTATTATAGTCATCTAAAAACTTGTGCAAGGTTGCACCAAGCACTTTTGACTTGCTATTTCAGGGTTTTTTTTTTTAAATTCAAAATTCATATTTTCTTAATTAAACATTTATCTTTAATTAATTTAAAAAAAAATTATCCTTATTCTGTTTCACTTCTCTCTCCCTTCATCACCTCTTCTCTCTTCAACACCATCTCCAAAAGTAAATCTCATCTTCATCCTTTCCATCATCCTTCCCACCCTTAATCTACAAACCCAGAAATCTCTCATCACTGAATATCTATCTTTCACAGTACCACAATTCATCAAACTTCTTCTTCTTCATCATCATCATCCCATCTAAGTTCATGGTGGCCAAGATTACCCCTGAACTCATCATCAACTAGGAGACTATAACAATTTCAACAATTTTATATGGTCCCAGCTAAGCGCGGTGAAGTTAAACTCATCTCTACAACCAATTTTATGCACTGCTATGTAACTAGAAAGTATATTACCACAAAAATAAGGTAAAGAAATCTCAAATCCCTAACAATGCTTCAGTTCTAAAATGAAAACCACCCAATAAAAACTAACCACAACACTCCTAAAATTTCAAACCCCAGAAGTGCGAGAGAGAGAGAGAGAGACGAGATCGATAGCAGGGAAATCATGAGTTTGATGGCTGAAACAGCGAGGGAAGGCACCGCCGTTGACGGCGCAGAGATCGAACAAGATCCAGATGAAAAGAACCCAGATCGAGCAATACCCACCACTGACAAACCAAGACAACTCAGATCAAGACAGATTGAGATTATACGGCGCACCACCATGGTCGCGAACCAGTCACAGCCGCCGCTCTGCCTAGGGAGAGTAGCAGAGCAAGAAGAAGAAGGGTCGCTCTTACAGGAGATGAAGAATGGATTTCTGGGTTGAGTTGAACAAGCTTTTCTTCCCCTCATCTCTCCCGTGTAAAGGCCACCACCAGATCTGGCGCACTCATCCCTGTAAGGACTTATCTGAGATGGCAGAGTTTCAGATCTGGGGGAGGAGGATAATCAGTGGGTTTCTGATGGGGTGAAGAAGATGATGAGTTGAAGAAGGAGAGGATAATTTATTCACTAATTAGTAATTAACCTAATCATTCATTAACTAATTTACTAATATATAATAAGTTTTTTATTTTTCTTTTAAAAACCTGCTACTGCAGGTCAAAATAGCATGGTGTAACCTTACACAAGTTTTTAGAAGACCATAATAAACTCCTCCAGGCTCCGGCTAGAAAGATGTAATTATGGTTGAATGTTTCTCAAATCTTATTTTAGGATTTTTTTAATTTTAAAAATAATAAAAAAATATAAAATTTTGAGAGATAAAATGAAAAACTTTGGAAGTTTGAGGACTCAAATTTGGAATAAAAAACCTAATGGTCAAATAGATGACATTACATCTTATGTACACAGGGCATCTTTTTATTGATCACTTAGTAGGGGCATGACTGTTTTTTAAAACACAACCATCATTTTTAAGTTTGCCTTAGTTTTTTCAATATAGATTAAACTAGTATTGATCTCACGTCATGCACAAATGAAATAACAATACTTTGTTGGCATATATTAAATTTTTTCATTTTTCTTTTTTCTTTTTTAAATACGTATATCACCTATTTAAATTTTTTCTAGTTCGAGTTACATTATTATTCTCTTTTTTTTTCTTTCTAATTTGTTATGCTTTAAATCAATATACCAAAACAATTTTAATCTTTTATACGAAAACATAAAATACAAAATTTTTAAGTTAATTTTCAAATCAATCATTTAAATCTAATTGATATCAATTTTTTTATAGCATATTTGATATTTTTTTTAAAGGATATTTGATATCATTTATTATGAATGTAGGATATTACATTTTTTTTAAAGATTAAATTATATTTGATTAGGATATTATATTTCAAAACTAAAGATTAGATTAGATAATAGATTGGATATAAAAAAGAAAAATATAAACCGGTGAAGCAACGTCATAATCCGTATCTTTGTTTTTGGTGTAATCCCTATCTGGTTGAGATTCATTAATTAAACAGAATAGAGTAAATAAAAACAAAATCTACAAGTAACGCTCATTATAAAACCCTCACTCCTAGCTCATTTGTCTCAGAAATTCAATAATCAGTAACGTCTTTATTATCTTCTTCTCTCGAGTCTATTGAAGCAAATCAAATTCCAAGAACGATGAACTCGATCAACGAAGTGAAACCGAACCTGAAGCGCGTGGTGATTCGAAAAGTATGGGCCTCCAATTTGGAATATGAATTTCTACTCATCCGTGGACTCATTGATCGCTTCCCTTTCATCTCCATGGATACTGAGTTTCCTGGCGTCATCTTCAAGCCCTCGGAACCTCATAATCACCGCAACCTCAGCTCCTCTGACAACTACCGCCTCATTAAGTCCAACGTGGACGTGCTCAACCTCATCCAAGTTGGTCTTACTCTCTCAGATGCAGCCGGCAATCTCCCTGACCTCGGCACCGGCGGCTCCTCCTTTATCTGGGAGTTCAACTTCAGAGACTTCAACCTCTCCTGTGATGCTCACGCTCCGGACTCTATCGAGCTACTCCGTCGTCAGGGAATTGATTTCGTCCGCAACGCTGCCGAGGGGATTGATTCAGTCCGGTTCGCTCAACTGATGATGTGGTCTGGGATTCTTTGCAACGATGCTGTTACTTGGGTCACATTCCACCCCGCGTACGATTTCGCATACCTAGTGAAGATCCTCACCCGTCAGAGCCTTCCCACCTGCATGGAGGATTTCTTGAACATTGTGAGAGTGCTTTTCGGAAACAACATTTATGATATCAAATACCTCATGCTTTTCTGCAACGGTCTCTATGGCGGTCTTGAACGAATTGCTCAAACACTTCATTTGGATCGGGCAACCGGGAAGTGTCATCAAGCTGGGTCCGATAGTTTGTTGACAATGCATGCATTTGTGAAGATTATAGAAATTTATTTCGGAAAGGATGAGCATAAGAAGCATGTCAATATTTTGTATGGGTTAGAGAATCAAGTGGATCATCTATCGAGTCAATATTGTTTGAATGAGGTGGAATACTTGGTTATTGTGGAAGAGTTATACCAGTTAAATGAATGTTAATACTAGTTAAATTGAATTTTTATGTTTTTTTACATGACTATTAGTGTTTGTTTGTTGGAAATTTGATGGATCAATTGCGTTCTAATATCTTAATCATAGCACTAATCATAATTTATCTGAGAATGAAAACTTTTGAGCTCTGAGAATCTAAAAGAGATAGAACTTTGCAAGCAAATAGAAGGTTTACAAACAAGTAGATTAAATGAGGTTGCGTTGAAGAATACATGTTCAGCCTTTGGATTCTGGTATGCACTTGTTGCCTTCAGTTCTCCTGCGGAATAAAGATAAGAGAAAACAAACAATAACCCAATATATTAATTGACTCTGCCATGACTACTTATATTAATAAGCTGGTTTTCAGTGCTAAATCCTGGAAGTAAAATAACTGGATGGTCTTCTAGTTGTCCAGACACAATAGAAAGCCACTACTCTCATTGAAAATTGTTTCTTGTCCACTCCATTAACCTCTACGTACAAAGCTAGGAAACTTGTTTCTTGCTGAAATAACTACTGAGTTAAAAAATTCATCAGCGCGATAGTATATGAGTGATCCAGCTGCCACCAAACTTTGTAGTTTTTAACCAAGAAAGGAAGGCAACATTGAGACATCCAGCAAATAAGGACTAACATTATATAAATAACTGAAGTTCAAAGAGGTTTGCATAACTAGGACTATAGTGGTTCGCTATCAATAAAAGAAAAGAATAAACTTGAAATTTTCTCAGACTGAATTTGTAGGCCAGCAATAGACATGTTCAACTTGAACATCAATATAACCCCAAAAATCATTAAAAAGGTAGTCTCTGCCTGATATGTTCTAAGGGAGAATCTTTACCTGTGGTTCCAGATGAGAACAGTATATTAATGGTAGAATCGATTGGATGATAGATTGGAGAGTAATTATCTGATCTGCCAAGAGTTAAATCAAAGGTTAAGGTGAGCAACACACTACTGAAGAACAATATTTCCTGTAAAGATACAAAGCATATTCAAAAATCTGTCCATCCAGAAACAATGAAACACGACCCATGATCTTGTTATACCCCAACACTCAGGTCTCTCAAAGTTAAGGCTGTGGGAAAGCTGAACCCAATTGATTTAAAGCGCTTAGCTTTCCACATGTCACCACCACACATGGAAATCCATAATAATTAAATAGAGAAGCAACCAAACATCAACAAGGAAATGGATCTAAAAGCTAGAAATTCTGAAAAGGGTACATCAGAGGATCTAGTTTTTGATTTGGACGCAAAAAAGGAGTCATAGAAAACAACCAACGACCATTTAGAAACATATAAACCAGGTCAAACACAAGAATTATGGGAATTCACTAATCATCTGGTCGAATCAGAAAGGGAGCAAATATGCTGCATACCTGTTTAAACCTCTGACTGTTCTTATCAGCCTGCATCCAAAAGCCAATACTTGAAAAGCTTAGGGAATACAAATAGAGGCAAAGACAATGAATTGAATGGAACATGTGATGTGAGAGCACAGGAAGTAAAATATAAAAGCTTTTTTTATTGGACATTGTTGAATAAATAAACTGATGAATGGCTTAGAAAGACCTTCAAAGTGAAAGGACTATTACCTCACTATAGGGTCAGCAAAGGTAGAGAGAAAGTTGTAATAACCAAGCATCAGAAAATGTCTGGACCAATCAAGAAGTACAGGAGCACCAACCTGGAACAAGATCAAATTCTTAATCTCCTATAATACATGACTTATCTAATTCCTTTAGTGAAAAAGAGATATACAAAACAAAACTTAATAATCAGCTTAAAAGATTGAACTCGGAGACACCAACTTTCACTCTTTTGTTTCATTCTTAATGAAGTTAACACAATTTTTAATGTGTGTTTGATATTTATCTGGTCCATCTATTGCTAACCCAAAATCTGAGAGCTTGGCATTGAAATCCTGAAGAAATTTTTTTAAAGAGCGTATGCATGTTAGTAATGACTAATGAGTAATAACTAAGGACTTACAACATCATAAAGAATGTTTGAGGCTTTAACATCTCTGTATATGACTGGCGTCTCCTCTTCACGAAGGAAAGCAAGTCCTTCCATAATTAGAACCAATTTAGAGAAAGAAATGCATGAACCTTTGAAAAGCTTTTCCTCAAGATTGCCTCGTTCCATGTATTCATACACTTGAAGCCTGTGCTCATATTCATAGCACTAGTCAATTAAATTGACCAGACGACAATGTTTCAACTTCCCCACAAAGACTACTTCAGCCTAAGCAGTATTTAAATTAAACAGAAATTAAAAAATTTCATCACTGAAAAAATAACTAGTCAAAAGAATGCATGTCAAACAAATATAATCCAATACGTTGAGGGCAGAGAGAGGGAAGTTCGCCAGAATTTGCGTAGAGCTCGACCTGACCATGCCGGTGATTGGAAAGGTCTGCATAGAAGGCCATTGGCACAAGATTGAATATGAAGGGTTGCACATAATTTGTTCCCGTTGTGGTTGTTATGGGCATCGGACTAGGGAGTGCACGGCGGCGCCTCTAGTGTTCATGCCGTCTCATCCGGTGGCACCACCTCAGGCCGACAACACAGAGAAGACGGTTACGGGGCAGGACACGCCAATTAATGCTCCAGAAGCGGTTTCAAATGGGGACGTGATCATGGGCACGAGTTCAGCGGAGAGTGCTGAAGGGAAAATGAATGTTGAGTCCGCAATAAGTGTGGTAACGTCAGGCCATGATGAGGGGACCGAGATCCTAGGAGATTGGTTGGTGGTTTCTAGAAAGAAGCGGGGTCCAAAAGCTCAGGCTAAATCATTGAATGAGGGGAAATCAAAGTCAAAGGAATTTAAAAATTCCAACGTGCGGATTCTCAATAAAGAGGATGAGGCAATCAAGGCAAAAGTGAAGCATGCGGGTCCCACTAGTACTAAGGAGAAAGTATTTGTGGAAAACATTGAAGTGGAAAATCAAGCGGGCCCCAGCACCAATAAGGGAAAGAAAATAACGGCTGGAGGTAGGGGTGTACAAAACCCGACCCTACCCGCCAACCCGTCCCGGCCCAAGCCTTTAGGGCCGGGTTGAACCCGGCCCGATCATTAAAAGAGACCGGGTTCGGGTTGATCTTCGAGTTACCCGACTTCGGGTAGGGTCGGGTTCGGGTTGACGCTCGGGTCACCCGGCCCGTCCCACATATATATTTTATAAAATTTTAATTTGTTATAATGATTAAAATGTGATACATGGTGCTCAAATTTATCTTACCATCTAGATGAGATTAAAATGTTTAACATATACCTTATGAATTAAATAAACGTTGGTCAAACTATGGACACTTTCATGCTCTAACAAGAGAAAATCATGTGTGTGTATTATGCATATGTGAGACAAGTGAATAAATGATCAAACAAAATGTAAACATCTAAAGTGCAATAGATTATGAAAGAATTGAATCCTTTCAAGTTATTTCTTCTAAAAAATAGTTCCAACTTATAACTCTTTTAGTATGTTATTATCTTTAAATTTTAAAATTAGTATCAAATAGTCTTAAACTTATTGTCCCTCGGGCCAACCCGGTCTCGTCCTATAAAGACCCGTCATAAATTGAACCCGCATAATGTCGGGTTGTTTCGGGTCTAGGGACGGGTTAGGGTCTATGAATTGACCCGATCAACATTTAGGGCCGGGTTAGGGTTAACCAAAACCCGTCCCAACCCGTCCCTTGTACACCCCTAGCTGGAGGTGATATGGGGAATATTAGTGGGGTCCACCATTTGAATATGGATTTTGGGGAAAAGGTATGGATTAAAAAAAGGAAGGAGGGTCCCACCTTAGAATCAAAAGGGAATTTTAAAACACAGAACTCAAAATTTAGTGTGCCATCAACAGATTTTCAAGTGGGACGTGTTGACTCTGTCATTGCGAATGAGAAGGACACTGCCACCAGAGTTAGAGATTACTTGTGTCTGCATGGTGTCAAGCCCCAAATCAATGGAGCAGCCTCTTCCTTCATGGCCAAGGAGAATCCAGAGGTGGTTTTCCAAGCAGGGAATATTTCTGTTAATGGAACGAGGTCAAGGCCACCAAACGAGAAAGCAGTTATGGACCAAGTGACGAAGGTTCCGCACAGTGAGCCTGTCCAGGGACCTAAGCTAGACGTTATTCAGATCCCCTCTGATAAGCAATAAACCAAGTATTGGCCCCTCTACCCTCCCATTGGTTTTTAATGTCTGCACAACCAGAGTTTTCAGTTCTCTCATGGAATGTTCGCGGCGCTGCGAATGCAGTGTCCAAAAGGCACATGAAGGATTTGGTGAAGAAGCATAATCCTGAAGTGTGTTTTATTTTAGAGACGCATGTCCAATTTTCTCGTCTTCATCATTTCTGGGTCAAGCTTGGCTACAGCCCTGTGGTTATAGAAGAAGCTCATGGACACGCAGGAGGGATTTGGTCTTTGGTCAGGAACGACGTGAGACTCGCTGTCACTAGTTTCTGGTCTCATCCCCAGGCTATCTCTCTTAAAGTCACCTCTGGCTCTCGCCATTGGGTGGTAACTGGGGTATATGCGAGTCCCATTCCAGCGGGAAGGCAGCTGCTGTGGGATCACCTGAGGAGTGTGGCAAATGATGTGCATGATCCGTGGGTTCTCTTGGGAGATTTTAACGACATTGCTTCCTCGGCTGAACAAAGAGGTGGGTTGTTTTCTCCAGCTAGGGCTCGTTCCTTCTTGGATAATTTTAATAGTTGTGGGTTGATGGATATCGGGGCAACAGGCCTTTAGTTTACTTGGTTCAGAAACAGTTTGGGCAGATTTCCGTTACATAAGCGCCTAGACAGAGCCATGGCGACAATCACTTGGCGTACCTCCTTCCCTGAGGGGGGCTTGGAAGTTCTCCCTCGTCTCCATTCAGATCATAGCCCCATTATTCTCCGCTGTGGGAAAAAGGTGGAGAGTCGAGGCCAGCGCCCCTTCAGGTTTGAGGCCGCCTGGACTTTGCACCCGCAATACCGTAATGTCGTGGTTGAGGCTTGGGCTAAGGGGAGGCCGTGTATTCCAGATGCTCTTCATGAGGTTAGAATTGATTCTCTAGAGTTCAACAAGACGACGTTTGGGAATATATTTCGTAGGAAGAAGCATGTGGAGAATTGTATCGCTTCTGTCCAAGCCAGACTTGAGATTGTTGATTCAGTGGTCCTTCTTCTTCAGCTTGATAGGCTGAAAAAAGATCTTAATGATATTCTGGCCCAAGAGGAGATGCTCTGGTTTCAAAAGTCTCGGGAGAAATGGGTCAAGTATGGGGATAGGAACACTGCTTTCTTTCATGCCCAAACAGTAGTTAGAAGAAAGAGGAACCGCATTTCGAGTCTTGTTCTTTCGGATGGTTCTCGTTGCTATGATTCAGATAGGCTGCAGCAAGGTGCGATTGATTTCTTTAAGTCCCTCTTTGCAGACACGGTGGAGGTGGATACAACTTGCTTGGCAACCCCTCACCTTCCTGTTATTCCGGATGATCATATCCCCTCTTTGGTTCGTGAGGTCACTAAGGGGGAGGTCTTCCAAGCGCTTCAGCAAATGGGTTCTTATAAAGCCCCTGGACCGGATGGCTTCCATGCAGCTTTCTATAAAACCTATTGGGAAGTGGTGGGGGATGACGTTTTCAGGTACATTAAAAATGTGTTTGAGACCCAGCAAGTTGACCCGGAGTTGGGAGAGACGTTGGTGATTCTGAATCCAAAGTGCGAGTGCCCGGAGTCTTATAAGGATTTTAGGCCTATCAGTTTGTGTAATGTCTTGTATAAACTGATAACTAAGATTCTTGTGAACCGAATCAGACCCGTTCTTGATGATATTGTTAGCCCTATGCAAAGCAGCTTCATCCCGGGAAGGTGTACTAGTGATAATGCGATTGCTCTGCAGGAGATTGTACATCATCAGAGGAAAGTCCGGAAGAAAGGAGGGAATCTAGTATTCAAGCTGGATCTGGAGAAAGCTTATGACCGGATCGACTGGAAGTTTTTGGAAGAGACTTTGGTGGCCTTTGGTTTTCCTCAGGTTTGTGTCAATCTGATTATGCGTTGCGTTTCAGCCTCTCAGTTGTCCATTCTTTGGAATGGGGAGCGTAGCCAGTCGTTTGCCGCCAAACGGGGGCTGCGTCAGGGCGACCCCCTCTCTCCGTACTTGTTTGTTCTGTGTATGGAGAGGTTGAGTTCAGCGATCTCTACTGCGGTTCAGGAAGGAAGATGGGATCCTATTTGCACTGTTCGTAATGGGCCAGGTTTGTCCCATCTTTTTTTCGCTGATGATGTCTTGTTGTTTGTTAAGGCTCGAAATAATCAAGTGAGAGTTCTGAAGGACTTGCTAGATTTATTTTGTCGGGCATCTGGCATGAAGGTCAATGAAGCGAAGTCTAAAATTATGGGTTGCAATGGCATGAGCCTGCAGAAGAAAAATCGAATCTCTGGTATAGCAGGCTTTCAGTTTACCAATGAGATTGGCAAGTATCTGGGTTTCCCCATTTTCCAGCGGCGGATCACAGCAAGAGATTTTGATTATATTTTTGATAAGATTAATGTTAGACTAGCTGATTGGAAATGCAAGCTCCTCAACAGGGCAGGCCGCTTAACTCTTGCGCAATCGGTGGTGTCCTCCATGCCGGCCTATTGCATGAGTCAGGTGTGGGTTCCTCAAGGTGTTTGTGATAAATTGGATTCAGTTGTTAAAAATTTCATTTGGAAAGACAGAAGTGGGCGAGGGATCAACTTGGTGGGCTGGAATCGTGTTGCTTGTCCGAAAAAATTTGGAGGTCTAGGTTTAAGAAAGGCCCGCGACCACAACGTTGCTCTCTTGGGGAAGCAGGTTTGGCAGCTTATTATCAATCAGGACAAGCCGTGGGTGGACATGATAAGAGCGAGGTACTTCCAGAATAATGAGTTTCTTGCTGCTGAGGACAAACCAGGGTCTCCTGTTTGGAAGGCTTTTGTCAAGGCTCGGAATTTTCTGCGTGATGGGTTCGAATATCAGGTTGGAGATGGTCTATCGTCTTTCTGGTATTCTCCTTGGTGCTCCTCCACTCCACTATGTCAAGTGGTGCCTTTTGTTGACATTCATGATGTGGATCTTCGGGTTAAAGATATCTGGCAGAATGGGATTTGGAACCTGGAGTGGTTGTGGACTAGGCTACCGGATCCGGTGGTCAACACAATTCGAGGGTTATCCCCCCACTTGAATGGTCATGGTCAGGATGGGTTCCGTTGGAAAGGGCATGTGTCAGGGGTTTATACAACAGCTTCAGGTTATCAGTGGCTCCTGGCACAAAGAACGTCAATGGATAATCCTGTGGTTGATTGGAATTGGGTGTGGTGGTGCAATATGCCTCTCAAGTGTACTGTCTTCATCTGGCTAATTTTTCAGGACGCGTTGCCTACTAATGCTTGTCGTTTCCATAGGGGTATGGCGGAGGACCCAAACTGCGGTGTGTGTTCGGCGAACGAAGACACGGCTCTGCACTGCCTCAGGGACTGTTCCTTGGCTCGTGCTATCTGGCGTAGAATGGGCTTTGATACAGAGGGTGACTCGTTTTCGATTTCGGATGTTAAAGTCTGGCTGCGTGCTCTGATCTTTGCATCGGACCCGTTGGCGATAGCTACCCTATGGTGGGTGTGGCGTGCGCGTTGTATCTGGTGTTTGGAGCATAAGATGCTGCCGGTGCAAGTTATTAGCTCCAACATTGATGCCATGAGGCATGATCTTGAGACAGCGTTTGTTCCTGCTATCGATGCCCCTCGTCCTCCCCCGCGCCTGGTTAAATGGGAGCCCATATTGGATTACGGTGTGGTGTTGAATGTTGACGGGAGCGTGCGCGGTGTGCCAAGCCGAGGTGGTTTTGGAGGCTGTTTTAGGAGCATCCAGGGGCAGTGGCAGGGGGGCTTCTTCGGGTTTCTGGAGGAGACTTGCATTCTGCGGTTGGAGTTACTAGCAATTTTCCAAGGGCTGTCTATGGCTTGGGAGCGGGGCTATAGGGTGGTTGATTGTCAGTCGGATTCCATGGATGCCGTGAATCTAGTTTTGTCGGTGCCTCCGACTCAGCACTTATATGTCTCTCTTATTTGGGATATTAAAGATCTTTTGGCCAGAGATTGGTTGGTGGACATTCATCATATTTTACGAGAGGGAAATGCGTGCGCGGACTTCTTAGCTAAGCATGGCGCTGGGCAAGATCACGAGTTTGTGTCTATTGATCAACCTTCTCCAGACTTGGGTTTGTTGCTTCTCGCGGATGCGTCGGGTGTAGCCTTTAAGAGGCCTTAGTTTTGTTTTTTCTTTAGCCAATGTACCAAAAAAACAAATATAATCCAGAGCTGCCAAAAACATGACAACATCATAGAATCTCTGTTATTCACTCTAGTGTCTGAGACTTCATTCATTCATGATGTAGTAAGTAGTAACAAAGATACCTATTGAATATGTGGGGAAAACTTCCCCAGGGCTTTAGTTTCGTTCTCGATATATAAAAACAGTTTATTGGTTGAAAGGAGGGAGTAGATTTCAAACCAACAAAGCCAATATCACATTTGAGTGATGAAGCAATATAGTAATCAGAATCATGTGATAACTCAGCTATCATAATTTTGAGCAGGTTATAGTGATCAGAATCATGTCACATTGTGATAATATATACATACTAATAGAAGAAAACAATCAAATTCCAAACAAAAGCAGAAAAGTAATCATGTCACAGTGTCATTTTGGAATTCTAAACAAAGCAGTGAGCTAATACAAACTGAAATCGAAAGAAATGATTGATTCAAAATCAGGTTCCTATTAGATTCGATTCAAGAGAATCAGAGAAACATAATAATTAGTATCTGAGTTGAAGAAGAGGAAATCAATCAAAAATCGAAGATGAACATGAACAATACCTAGAAGGAAGCCACCGTTGTTCTCTGCCATATCGACGAGAAAGGGGTTGATGAAAATTGAATTTGGCATTTCAGGAAGTTTGCGTGTTTAACTTAGTGATATGTTATGTTAATTTGGGGTAATATTAGTGTAGTAATTAGTAATTGAATTCACATGTTGAAGAAGAAGAATCATGATGTATCTAAATACAATATAAAAGAGAAACTATCTAAATCTAAATCTAAATCTAAATACAATATAAAAGAGAAACTATAAGAAGGAAAGTTTTGACACATGTCACACACTAAGATACCTTTCACCAATTTTCTCTATAATTAAATAAATCAAAAAGAAAAAATTATTTCTACTTATGGAAACTTCAAAATGGTACTTTTGATAATTGGAATTAAGTTGAGGGTAGTCAGGTAATAGGTAATAAGCCACTTGATTTATTTATATTTTGATTTTTTTTAATCAGTTTTATGCCTCTTATTAATTATTCCTCTCGAATTTGTTTCCCACTGACCATTAATTAACCAATCAATTTATTTCTATCTGCTTATATAATCCGCTATTTTGACTTAAAATAACAACCTTGATGATGACCCAATCAAATTTAAGAGTGATAAGTTCCCTTGAATGTTTCAAAGAAAATTGCCATTGGAATTATGTTAACGTTTAATACTCAATTTGTGGATTCATTGTACCAGATTGAATAGAATTTAAACTAGCCAATGACCAAGTGAGTTATCTCAATTTTTAAATAAGCATTTAAAATCCAATTTCAGAAATCTCACGCTGATAACTACACTCATTATTTCGTTACTGATTTTTTATTTCTTTTTAGTCCTAACTCTTTCAACTTCTGAAATTGATGAGTTGGATTTCTTTTATAACATGTGTGTTTGGAAATGGTGCAGATTATTAAGAAAAGCATACTAATAATATTCAATTATAACACCTTTCACGGCTTTCAAACAGATAGTGGAGTAAAATAATTTATTGTTACACGTTTACTTAAAGATATAAATTTTAAATCTTAAATGTTTACTTGATTATGTACATGGAAACTTAAATTGGTGCATGGCTTTATAACTTCCAGCGAATAAACTATAGGACAATTATAAGATTCATTAATTATTCTTTCATGAAAAAAAGTTTCAATCATCTTTATCTTAAATAAAATCAAATTTGAAATTGACTATGTAACTTACAAGAATAATTTATGACTATGGCAGCTCCATAAACATGACTACACTATGGCAGCTCCATAAACATGACTACACAATAAATTGTATATTAATTCAAATGAAACCTTTGGAATTATTTTTAAACTTTTGAATGTGAAACCTTTGGAATTATTACGATTCAAACAGCATAAATAGAGCATGGGCAATATCCTGATTTCAAATGAGTGTGTAAATGTCCTGACTTTAGTTCCTTTTCAGCAAAGTTGAATCATGGACAACATTAGTGCAAAGGAAAGTCGTGCATTGCGTCTGGCTGCTAGAAGAAGTAAGAGATTAGCTTCGGTGGTCGTTGAGCATACACCTAATGCTACACTACCTATTCTTCATAGTTCCCCCACGCCAATTTCAAATCAATCTGTTATTATTGATCAGAATCCATCCACTCCACAGTCCACGGCATACAAAGAAACCAAAAACGATTCCTTCATCATCACAAATACATCACGTCCCAACTACATTGAATTCTAATGAAGATCTCCATTATCTAACTTGCATCAACGTACCATATCTGGACACTTACATTTTTTTTAAGTTTTTGTTTTCTAATCATTATTCATTCTACCAAAATTATAATCTGGATTCTTTTATTTGATATGCAGGCACAACCTTTGGAGGCTCTTATTCTCTTCAACAGGCCAGGGCATCACGTCAGAAGGGGATGCAAGCAATGAGATTGTGGCATCAAGGTATACTTCTATATAATTTGATAATGTGTCCTATTGTTCTTTTAGTATAATTGTATATTTTTAATTATTTTTTTATATTAAATTCCCTTTTTATTTTGGAAGATGAGAATATTTCTCCTAATATTCTATCCGGAGTAAACATGGAGAAACCCTCAACAGAGGCTTCTCAAAGACCTAAATTGTCTACTGTTAGACAGCCACAAAGAGCTCCAATTCGTGTTCCTCCAAGCACTCCAAATCAGGGTAAATAATTGTGGTTTCTCCAGTTATTCAATTTTGACTTATGAGTAAATCTTATAGTCATCTATGTCAAATATTGATACTATTCCTAAACGTAATTGCTTTTAAACTTTTGCATTTCTTAATAGTAATTGAAATTGATCGAATTTAATATACTTGAAATAACAAACATTACTCCTACTTTCAGGTCAATAATTTTTATTTTTATTTTGCAGTTTCAGATGGGTCATTAATCACATGTGGTGGCTTCTTCATCCACATGACTCTTTACAGTTTACACTACTCATTGACCCATTGACCACATTTTATCACATCTGGTGGCTTCCCCCTAAAGAACTTTTTTCAAAAAAAAAAGTTTTAGAGGTTAAGTATGTAGGCATTGGTGGTGGCTATTACCCAGACAATTTTTCTCAACATTCTTTGGCGAAACTCTATTTTCTGGTATGGCTTTTATATATACTTTTGAATTAAGGGGTTTATTTGTCAGTTATTTGCAATGTGATTTATCTTACCATGAACTATGGCATCTTTGAACAGGTTGTATCAAGAGATTATATGGAGCCATGTTTCTAGATGAATATTGTAGATTAGAGAATCCATTATACGAAACATTAGTTTGAGGTTTAGACGTGACTTTTTCCGAACTACCCTATGTTTTAAATGTATTAAACTATGTACATAGAGAGAGTCAGAAAGAAGGAACAAGGAGGTATAGCTCTGAATAAATGTCCACTTATCTTGGTTTTCTGCTATATTATTGAATAATTTTAATAAAGGTGCTACAATTTATGATGCCAAGAGGGTATAGCTAGATGAGTATATGTTTTGTCATTTGCTACAATCTATGTGTTACAAAGTAATTTGTTACTTTTCTATCTTTCTCATGTTTTTATTTTCACTTTTTATATCAGCCAGTTCTAACTAATTTTTGTATACATTTATGCTTGGCTTTTCATCACTACATAACCCAATATCATTTTTAATGGAATGTGACATACATTTTTGCAGTACTGAAGCATAGTCTCATGTCTACTATTGACACAACAAGTCCTTAATAAGGATACTATGTTTTAATGTAAATTGAGAAGCGCAAAGAAGGGAATTTTTCTAGCATGAAAGAAGGCAAGAATAGAGAAATTGAACGATCGAGTCACATAAACATGCTTGGGGAATAATATCTTGCAAATGTTGAAAATGATTTGGAGAAATGCAAGAACTGAAAGAATTGAAGACTTGAGTTTTGGGCATGTTCTCTAAAAAAGAAAAATCCTTGGTGGAAGCTATTATGCAGTTGGCGATGATGTGAAAGATTATGTTTTATGAATTTGAATTGCTTACTTAAACCTATTTGTATTTTATGTGTTGAATTAGTATGTCGTTAATGAGTGTTTTTGACAAAAGAATTAGCTTTCTTTACTAAACAAAGTTCAACATAAAAAGCTAATTCTTTTGTCAAAAACACTTTGAATTAAACTAATAGTGATCATTAGAAGGAAAGCTCCCAAGTGGAATTAGAGAAAATAAACATATTTAGTTTATATTTCTTAATTATATAGTAAAAAGCTCCTACATAAGGAACATTTTGCATTAAAATACTTTCAAGTTGAAACTTACAACGTTTTAATATAATTTAGTACTTTTTTCAGTCTTTTAAATAATCTTAAGAGTAGATTTATAAAAGCATTGAAAATAAGGATTTCACGGGAAATAAAAATATTTATATTGATATATTTCCAAGTAAAATAACAAAAAATGAAAGTTAATGTAATTTTTCATTTTTTTCATAAGTTTAAAAGTAAATATATAAAAAAATATGAAGTTTTGATTTAAATATTAGTCACACTGGAGTTAGAACAAATTAACAAATATAGTCTATACTTTCAAGTTGGAAGCAATAGAGTATATGTTTTTATTTAATTTTAGTATGTTTCCCATACTTTATAAATAATTTAAGAGTAGATATACATAAGCATTATAATTTGATTGTGAATATAGTCATATAGGGCTCCCACGAGGAATTAGAGAAAAATAAACATATTTAGTATATATTTATTAATTATATAGTATCCTACATGAGGAGGATTTGCCATGAAAATACTATCAAGTTGAAACCAATAGAAAATGTTTAAATATAATTTTAGTAATATTCCCAGACTTTTAATTAATTTTAAGAGTAGATATACAGAACCATTTTAATTTGATTGTGAGGGAATTAGAATAAATGAACATATATAGCTTATATTCATTAATGTTTACGTTACATACACTAAAAGCCTCATACGGGGAGAAACAATTTGCATGAAATACTTTTAAGTTGAAAATAATAGAAAATGTTTTGTTATAATTTCAGTACTTTTTCTAGAAGTCTCACGTTGGCTAGAGATATAGCATAGATATCCTTTATAAGGATAGTGCAAACTTCAACTCTTGAGCTAACTTTTGTGGTTGAGTATAAGTCTCCAAATTTTTAATAATAAGAGTTGATATACAAAAACATTTTAATTTGATTGTGAATATGAGGCTCCCACGGGGAATTAAATGAACATATATAACTTATATTTTTCTATGTTTAAGTTTTTCGATGAGAAAGTAAAATAAATTATTGAGTCGCTAAATTCATGTTTTCTAAGTATCCAATCAGCATAAATCTCACAACATAGATTAATTCAGCTTCCAAATGAACAAGTTGTTGGAATAATAAGTCCTTTATACATTACACACACACACACAAAGAGAGAGAGAGAGAGAGAGAGAGAGAGAGAGAGAGAGAGAGAGAGAGAGAGAGAGAGAGAGAGAGAGAGAGAGAGAGCAATTTATCACACGGGGATTGAAAATATACAGTCTATATTTGTTGATGTTTAGGGTTATATAGTAAAAAGCTGATACGATGAGGAACATTTAGCATGAAAATACATTCAAGTTGAAACTAATAGAAAATGTTTTAATATAATTTTTTAACTTTTCTTAGAGTTTTTAAATATTTTAAGGAGTAGATATACAAAAGCATTACAATTTGATTGTGAATATAGAATCTGAAGGGGAATAACGTTTACATGAGAGAGAGAGAGAGAGAGAGAGAGAGAGAGAGAGAGAGAGAGAGAGAGAGAGAGAGAGAGAGAGAGAGAGAGAGAGAGAGAGAGAGAGAGAGAGAACAATTTATCACACGGGGATTGAAAATATACAGTCTATATTTGTTGATGTTTAGGTTATATAGTAAAAAGCTGATACGATGAAGAACATTAAGCATGAAAATACATTCAAGTTGAAACTAATAGAAAATGTTTCAATATAATTTTTTAACTTTTCTCAGAGTTTTTAAATATTTTAAGGAGTAGATATACAAAAGCATTACAATTTGATTGTGAATATAGAATCTGAAGGGGAATAACATTTACATTAAAATATTTTTAATTAAAAATAACAAAAAGAGCAAATTTTATTATAATTTCATGCGTTGAGTGAGAGATGTCCATAGATCAATTCCTGAATGATCCAATTTATCAATCCGATGTACCAAAAAACATCACATATATTATATGTTATAAATTGTGTATAATTATTTGGAGATAGAAAAAAATGAAAAAAATACAAAAATCATATAATTTATTATATTATTATATCATAATCAAACTAATCAAATAAACAATAATAATTATATTTATTTATAATTTATACAAAAAAATTATTCCATATATTAAAAACAATTTATTATATCTTTGGAAATATGCCCCCCGTGCATCGGCACGGGTAAACATACTAGTTTTTTCTTGAAAAGTATGTTGAAGAATTTAGATGACTACGTTATGGTAATTATGGATTGATTAAGATGATATTGATGAACACGAGAGTGATTAGAGATTAAAAGGTTTTGATAAAAAAAATTAATTAAATTTGGATTAGGTCCCCCATTTAAAAAAAATTGGTTTTGCTCCCTCAATGAAATGCGTGACGTGCCATATTAGTGTCGTCGTACACCTGGCTAGTCACTGAAATTTGTTTTTTCCTAACGATGACCAATCTCAATTATTTCCTAAAGTTTAAGATGAAAAAACTTATTTACCCTTAATTTTATTGGATTCAATTAACTTATATATGATCCTAATTATGAGATAAAATGATTCTAGATAGTCTTGAATGCTAATTGAATATATCACTATGACATGTGTATTTAATTTCACCTTTACCTTAACATAATCCAGAAAACACTGGTCCTGACGTGTAAATAGAGAAATAATATTTTATCATATCAACTTTAACATTAATATTGAGTTTAATAAAAATTCAAAAACATGTTTCATTGTTTATCTTAACATCATTTTCAACTTCATTATAAAATCCTCATAAAAAATAATTCTTGGTATCTCTCGTATTTTATATTAATGGGATAGTTAAAAAAAAAATTGTTAAATTTTATATAAGAACTTATAAGTTGAAAAGAGAGAATAAGGTCTGAAATAAATTATGGTTTATTCATTGAATCAAGACACACACGCTTTGCTCACTATAAGCCGTGGGATGACAGATATGTATATGTAGGTCGATGAATCCAACGACGAAGATTGAATGCAGCCCCTAAAAGACAATAAATAGTTTTTTTTAGATGAGACAATAAATAGTTAACGTGTTTGCAGTTTGCAGATGGATTAACTTGGGAGCACTGTTGGTGAAAATGGTTGAAATTTCAATCCATTCATGGCGTGTTAGTTTTAAGCATGTCCCATGTGAGGTTAACATGTGAGCTGATATGCTTGCATTTTTGAGTGTGTATTATCAATTTGGTCTTTAAATTAGTCCTTGCCCCAGCTGAGTTGAGTCAGATAAATAAAATTATTATATATATACATCTCCACTGTAATTTTAGTTATATACGCAATAATTTTCGTGTCTATATCAACCTTTCAAGCATTATTTGCTCTATAATATTAGGTGTATCTTAGAAGTAGATGAAACTGCTAAATGTTAAAATAAAGTTGAGACACAAACATACACACCGCGTGTAACTTCAATATAATTTAAAATCGTTCATCATCAAGTGCATAGATCGACATGTGTTGTTCTAAATCAAGTAGAAGTTTTAAATTCGAGTCTATATAAGTACAACTACGTTGGATATTTGGTAAAGGAGAATTTTGTCGTCTATAGTGATCATACCCGGCTTGAAGTTGCAATCATCTTTGATTCTTCAACAACTATCTGTTTAGCATCCACTTGGTTTCACTCATACCCGGCTCGAAGTTGCGATTATCTCTAATTCTTCATCATCAGCCTGTTCAAACCTCCATTTAGTTTCATTCTAGTCATAGACAGATCACCAAGATTAATGTTCATAAGTAATTATAATTTCCATATCAAGACTCGGTTTTGCTACACCTCTCATTGTTTCCCTTAACCAAACCACCCTTATACATAATAAAAGTTTCGACTTCCATCCGAATCTATAATAAAAGTTGCATTTCTTTTTTTGTCCTTTGACATGTGTTAACCTGTTCAGAATACAGTGACAGTCTCTCCCAACAAATGACTTTCTCGGAGTTCGATATTGTAACTTCACTCTTACAAGAATTTAGCTTGCCTAGAGACATAAAGGTTGGGTGAGGTGAAATGTCCCTGGTTCGAACCCAAAAGAGAGATTAATTTACTAACATTTATAACAACTAACATTTGCCTATAAAAAAAAACTAAACCAACACCTTGCTGTTCATTTTTTTTTTGCTTTCAAGTAGATACTAACCTCAATTTCGTACTTACAAATATCTAAAAATATCTCTGCCGGTAATATTTGTAAAAAATTAGCATACTTAGAATGATATTATTAGGTAAATAGATGAAATTTAAATCTCAAATTCCACAAAAATCGTAGCTCACTTACAAAACTGCGGAGCAAAAGAGCTCGTAGTGTGCAACAACCATTTGGGTGGTTGATAAGCCCAACAAAATCAATAGAGAGCACTAAGCAGAAGTTGGTAAAGAGAAATAGATAATTATTTTATATAAACTTGAGTAATAAATTAAGTAATATTTTGGAAAGTAGAGAAGAAGAAAAAAAAAATAGCATAAGGGGAAAGCATAGAGAAAGTTGAAGGAAGACATTCATTGGAGGGAATGAAAGGGTGAAGAAAGAACGGTTAATTTGAAGAAACCCAAAATCTCAGAATCAATCTCGTTTATTCGAATCCAACCATCCATCCATCCATCCATAAACGTATTCAATTCATTCATGATCCCTCTCACGCTACCACCATGCCCAAAATGAAGCATCTTCTCCGAAAGCTTCACATCGGTGGTGGCGCCGCAACTGCTACTACTACTCCTACTCCTACTCCTACCACCACCACCATCACCAACCACAACGCCGCCGCATTGCCTCACTCTCCCACCACCACTCCTTCACCTCCTCTTCCTTCTTCCTCCTCCTCCGCCCTCCCCTCTCCGGACGCCGCCGGCGACTTCAATTTGTTGCAGGAAGAAGAGTTTCAGATGCAGTTGGCCCTAGCAATCAGCGCTTCGTCTTCCGATCCTAATGTTAACGCAGAATCTGCTCAGATCGATGCTGCTAAACAGATCAGCCTTGGCTACTCAGCTTCTGTCACTGACACCCAAGCCCTCGTTCAGTTTCAATCTCTTCGTTACTGGGTCTCTCTCTCTCAATCTCTCTCTCTCTCTATTATCATTTTCATAATCATCAATATTAGTATTAGAATTAGAATCTCAGTAGTATCATATTCATATATCATGTTTGTGTTTCCTTTTTAGGGTACGGTTTCAATTTTGGGCGTTTTCGATTTTGTTCTTCTCAGTGGTCAGTTAGTTCCATTAAACTTGGAATTTTAGTTATAATTTGTGCTTTCTCGCTAGAATGTGTAGCTTTTGAAATTATTAATATGTAGAATGCTGTGATTTCTAATAAAAACTAGTTATTTCTTGATTCCTCAATTAGGGCACTGGTTTGCAAAACCAGGGAGAAAACAGGAATTTCGGGTTCTTGCTATTTATGGCCCTGGTTAGCAGGAGGGAAAAGAAATTTATGTAGTTTTTGGATGTGCAATTAAGTTTGAATTCTTACTATTTTTGGACATTTGACACGGATAATGATGATTTTTTTTAATTGACACGGTAAAAAAGTGTTCATTATTTTGATATTGGAAATGTGGTTTGTAACTAGTTTGTGTTTGTATACCTACCTCTTGCAGAATTATAATGTCATTGATTATAATGAGAAAGTGATGGATGGGTTTTATGATGCGTATGGGATCACCTCGACTTTGATTGAACAAGGGAAGATGCCGTTGTTGGTGGATCTGCAAAGTACGTCTCTCTCGCGAAATCTTGAGTGTGAAGTAATTTTGGTGAATCGTTTTGTTGACAGTGAGCTGAATCAGCTTGAGATAAAAGCATGCACTTTGTTCAACGAGTGTTGTGTTTCTGAGCTAGGGCTAATTTTGAGTGGCATACTTCAGAAACTTGCTGATATTGTTGTTAATAGAATGGGAGGACCAGTTGGAAATGCTGATAAAATCACAAAAAGGTGGGCTATGAGGAGTCGTGAGTTACGAGACTCTTTAAGAACCAATGTCCTTCCCCTTGGATATCTCGATATTGGACTTTCGCGTCACCGAGCCCTACTTTTTAAGGTAAGATTTTCTAATTTTGTTAATTAAAGAGATTTGCATATAGACTTTCAAAACTTGAAAGTTGAGACAACTGCTTTTTTTGTAATTTTCAATCATCTTTTAATTTTATGTGGATTTTTTTTATTGTAGAGTTTCATGGCCGATTTTATTTGTTCTGTTTGACATGTCTTGTTATCAAAATGAACATTGCACCTGGCGTGGTTATATGTTAATGTTGGTGATACTTATCATCTGTTCAACAGCAGAGTTCACAATATATTAAACAAGCTATGTACATGCCTAAAAATGAATTTTGTTTATCTTTCTTTAGCAGAAAGCATTTACTTACATGTTAACTTGAATCTCAAAGTTGTCATGCTCACATAATTCATTTGATTTCTACCGAAGTTAATTTCATTCTTCTGGTGCTTAGGTACTTGGAGATAGGATCAATATTCCCTGCATGCTGGTAAAAGGGAGCTACTACACAGGAACTGATGATGGAGCTGTCAATTTGATTAAAGATGATGACGGAAGGTATTTAACTATCTATCTTATTTCAGAATATTTATTCCTTTTTCCCTATTGCTTTTAAGGGACTTTAACTCCGTCGATACTTTTAATTAGCCTCTTATGTAAGTGATGGAAGTTGGCATGTGTTCTGTTGAGTTAGAAACTGATAGAGATTGGTACAGAATACAGGAATTGAATACAGAATAGATTACTATTATTGAACAATAGCAATAGTACATGTGAATTTCTGACATTCGAGAGGTCAGTTCTCTCCCAAGACACAGATTCTACTCTAGAATAATTTATGTAACTGCTACATAATCTCTTATAAAGAGATTACTAACTAACTACCTTCCTCAAGGCAGTTACAAACTAAGTACAATAACTGACTAACTACAAATATTTAAAAATTAACTGGGAAATAACGGCCTGATTTTAGCCTTTATTTCTCCTGTGATAAGCTTTAATGATAGGAGGCCGAATGGCCGATTGTTGTCTCTATCAGAAACTCTATATTTTACTTAATCATCATGGTAGTCCTCACCATAGTTATCAGAATCGTATGTATCGTACGATACGAATTGTAATTTGATGCAGTTTGAAGGTTTCGCGATGCAAATGGTGAGTCGTTTTCCATCATGAATTGGCTCCGGTATCGCATGAATCGCAGTTGGTTTGCATGAATCGTGAATCCCATGTGAATCAGGCACGCAAAGGTTGCCATTTATGGGTCGGGTCACAGGACCTAGTTCCCTGTTTGAAGGTTTTTGTTTTCTTTTTTTGCATTTTTTTATAAAAGAGGTTCAGAAACTTCCGATAGTACTTCTCCCCAAGACCCAAGTCAGAATCAATACTAGACAAGTCCAAATTTGGCCCCACCCTCATCACCTTTGTCATGTGCAGCACTGCTCTTGTTTCCTCATCCTACGGTCCCCACTTTTTTTTCCCTTCTCAGTACAAGTATATAAACTTTTTTGGCAATAAATCTTTTGCTGATGACTCTATTCTCATGTGCAGCCGTTTACCTTAAATTAATCTTATGTAAATTTAATAACCTTATATTATTTATTTTACTCCTATTTACAAATAAAAAAATTAAATTATAAATTGAACTATTTACATGTTAAACATTTTTGCTCAATTAGAAAAATTATGATTATATACTACTCCCTACGCCCCTAATTATAAGATCGAGTAAACAGCGATTTTGGTCCCTGATTGTGTTCACTTATGACGGACTGGTCCTCATACTTTGGAAATGGTCGTTTTTCATCCCTGAATGTGTTGCCGTCGGTCAAGTTAGTCCTTGGTTGTGTTTTCCGTTGGTCCCTCAGACGGAAAAGTCCACATGACTTATTTTTTTTCCAAGTAAGCATCCTACGTGGCACCTTCTCTTTTTCCCTCCTAAAAAATAATGTCAATTTCATCCCTAGCTTCCTCATCATCAATTCATCATCATATTATATATCTTCTTTCTCCAGACTTCATCACCACTATCAATCTTCATCTTCTTCATCATGTTACCCATAAAAAAAAATCATCTCCCACACATTAACTAAAAACCTAACACATACACTCTTAACCCCACACACATATAACAAGATCAATAACAATTTCATATACATGGTTACCACAGGACAACATTCAGCTCCACAATCTATCTTCCCGTTTTTTTTTTAATTTATATGCATTACGCCTTTTAATGCAATATTTCAAAGCTTCCTCTCCAACAACAACAACAACAAGGATCTTAATACATCAGAAATTTTATTCACAAGTTCCTCTCCAGCAACAATAAGGGTCCTCCTTCCATTCTGTCTCCTCCTTAAAATAAATAAACCCATATAAAAAATCCACCCCCATTCTGTCTCCTCCTTCCACAAGAACCCAGATGTTCAAACCAGAACCCAAATCTTCAAACCCAGATCTTCAAAAATCAAGAAGAACCCAGATCTTTAAATCCACCCCCCATTCTCTTCCGCGGATCCGTCACACCACCACCATCCATATACCTTAGGCCTGCCGTCCTCTCCACCAATCCTCTTCACTGACCTTCAAAGCCCCAAATCACCATTGACCTTCGAAACCCAAACCCCAAACACCACTGCCACCACTTCCCCTCCTCCAATCGCACCACCATCACCCAAATCGCTCCTCGATCCGCACCACTATCACAGAGCAACAACTCCCTAAAAAAAAGCTCTGACCTTGTTTCCTGAAATTAGCCATGCCCATAACAAAAACAAAACGACCCAGATGAAGAAATTGGAAAATTTCACTCTAAAACATAGCAGAGGCACAAAATAAACCGATCTTTCACACTGATTTTTCAGAATTCTCTGAGCAGATGGAGAGAGGAAGAGAGATGAAGATGGGTTTAAATATGAAGAAGGAGGAGGAGGAGGAGGAGGAGGAGGAGGAGGACGAGGAGGGAGAGAGAGTGGAAGCGTGAGGGGCGATTTTGGTACCATGAGGGACGAGTTTGACCTGTTTTTTGGAAGGGAAAAAGAGAAGGTGCCACTTAGGATGCTTACTTGGAAAAAAAATAAGTCATTTGGCATTTTCCGTTTGAGGGACTAACGGAAAACTCAACCAAGGACGAACTTGACTGACGACAACACATTCAAGGATGAAAAACGACCATTTACAAAATACGAGGACCAGTCCGTCATAAATGAACACAATTAGGGACCAAAATGGTTGTTTACTCTTATAAGATCCTTTAGAGACATACTTGGTGTCCCTTTATATAGACCATTCACTAGATTCTAGAAATATTTATTATTCTTTTCCATGTATACCCTTGTATTTGTTACACTGTTGTAATTCCAAAGTTTTGATCACCACTCACTAATAATTAATGTTTCTCCACATTATTCAATACACTAATTAAGGCTAAATGTGAAAGATTGTATGAACTTTTTTAAAACTAATGCATTAATTAACCCTATTACATGCTTTCTTAATAACCATAATTGTTTTAAGGACCTTATAATTAGGACAGAGGGAGTACTCCCTCCGTTTCTATATATCTTGCTACTTTGATCTTTTACATGTTTCTATTTATTTGTAGCGGACTATTTAGCTCGTAATGCTTTTGATTTTGGCCATTGTGTTTGTGTTTGGGTGGAGGATGTTCCACCGGCCGTTATGGAATTTGTAAACCGTGATTTGGTGGCCTCTGTGCCTTTGGTTTAGTTTTTATAATATGAGCAGTTTCAAAAAAATATTTATTTGTCACAACAATTTCAAGAGAGCATTAATCATGTTTTACCAATTTTACCCTTAACTTAATGGTGTTAAGAACATTGAAAGGTCTGAATGAAAAAAAGATATAAAGGGTATGTTAGGAAGTTAGATAATAATTTTAATAAAACAAGAACATTAAATACTATTCCTTAATAGATGTGCCACAACCTTTAAGTGATAGTTATTAAGGAACGGAGGAAGTAGTGTCTAAGCATAGGAATTAAGAAAGTAATTAGTATTTGGCCATATTATTAATATTTTTTGGAGGGTTGAACACTTGAATTCTGTGTCGTCATTCACTATTTTTCTTTTCATTTTAATTGATGACTTGGAAACTTGGACTATTTTGAAGTTTATTATATGAAATGATACTTGATTTTTATATAAAAAGATTCAATTCAAGATTTAAAAAATAGGTTTTTCGATTCAATAAACATGGTCCTGACTCCAGAGGCAGGGCTTCCAAAAGCGACTTTATTTGACATTTTTCCTTGTCTTTCTGATGCTTAGCAAAACTCTGCCTCGCATTTGAGATGGAGAAGTTGGTTCGCCTTTATGAAGTTAACAAGTATATAACATTTTGAAATGAAGCATAGGATCTTGTGGTGAATTTGATTTTAGGCTGTGATGCGAACCTTACTACAACTAAGGCCAGGTTTGGTAAGGTATATGGCAGGAGGCCCAATGATTTGTCAACTGGCCTGTAAATGAATCCTTCTAGAAGTTAGGACCACTAGGTGAGGTGAGCCACCTGTCACCTGATGGGGACCACTCAATCATCATAGGGAATATATGTTAGTTATGGAGAGAGGAATGCTTAGGCAGAAATTGGACTAGGACTAGGAGAGCAGAGCACTCTCGAATTGCTCTTATTCCACTACTGTATTTTCTTTCTACTTGTAATTTCCCTAATTCACTGCTTCTGGTTGTTAATCCCAGAGGATTCAGTGCTCTAGTAAATTTCAGTTACTCTTCCTATTGATTTTCTCTGGTACCTAACATTGGTATCAGAGCTCCCGATCCTGAGGGAGCTTGTATGGTGGTGACGAGAGCTGCGATGGAATCCAGAGTTGATGATCTCGAGCGATCCGTTACGTCGATGAAGGAGATGGCTACGGAGCAATTTGAGGAACTCTGAAGGCTCATCATGAATCGCGAGCGGAGGCGAACTCGAGGACGTACCAACACACCCAGATCCCGGCGAGCATCGCGTGAGAGAGAACGCGAAGCCTCTTCGCATTCCGGGTCGCGAACCGGGTCGCGATTTTCTGACCACAGCAGGGAGCGATTTGATCATCCTCATTGCGTCCATTTGCGAGCAGTAACGGGAAGGAGGGTGGATATCCCGATGTTCGATGGGAGCGACGCTTATGGGTGGATCAATCGGGTAGAGCGATTCTTCCAACTCAGTCGAGTCGGAGAAGAGGAAAGGTTGGAAATGGTGATGATCGCCATGGAAGGGAAGGCTCTGGGATGGTTCCAGTGGTGGGAGGAGCAAGCTCCGGAGCGAGCTTGGGAACCTTTCAAGCACGCCTTGATTCGAAGATTTCAACCCACCTTGGTTCAGAACCCATTTGGCCCTTTGCTTAGCATTAAGCAGAAGGGTAGTGTCATGGCTTATAGAGAGAGCTTTGAAGAAGCTGCAGCTCCGATGAGAGGTGTTGATAGGGAGATTCTGAAAGGGGTGTTTCTGAATGGGTTACAAGAGGAGATTAGAGCAGAGATGAAGTTGTATCCTGCTGCTGATTTAGCTGGACTGATGGATAGGGCCTTGTTAATAGAAGAAAAGAACTCTGCTCTCAGGGGAGGAAAGACCAAGGAAGAAGACAAGAGAGGATGGGAGGATAAAGGAGGAGTTGGTGTCAAATTTTCCAGTAATGGGGAAAAACATTACAATTCTAGTTCAAGCTATGTTGGGAAGAACACTGCTGGGGAACAAGGACAGGAGGGCAAGCCCAGTCAATCCAAAGAGAGTAATGAGGGAAGTGGGAATGAAGCTAAAGTTCCTGAGAGGAAGTGGAATGGTGGGCAAAGGCTATCACAAAGTGAATTGCAAGAGCGAAGTAGGAAGGGATTGTGTTTTAAATGTGGGGAAAAATGGGGAAAGGAGCATGTGTGCACTAAGAAGCATTACCAATTCATTCTAATTGAAGGTGAGGAGGATGAGGAAGAGGAGGAAATCTTTGAAGAAGCTGAGGATGGGGAGTTTATCTTGGAGGGCAAGGTGCTACAACTGTCGCTCAACAGCAAGGAAGGGTTAACCTCTAATCAGTCTTTCAAAATCAGGGGAAGAATAGGAGGAAGGGAGGTGTTGATTTTGGTGGATTGTGGGGCTACTAGTAATTTCATTTCTCAGGAACTAGTTGCTGAATTGGGGCTGCAAGTGATTGCTACCACAGAATATGTTGTAGAGGTGGGAAATGGAGCCAAGGAGAGAAATTCAGGGGTCTGTAAGAATCTCAAAATAGAAGCACAAGGGATCCCTATTGTTCAACATTTTTTCCTACTGAGTCTTGGAGGTACTGAACTGGTTCTGGGTATGGATTGGCTAGCAAGTTTAGGCAACATTAAGGCCAATTTCAAGAACCTTACTCTTCAATGGGAGGTGCATGGTAGGAAGATGAGGCTGCAAGGAGACCACTCCAAGAGAGAAAACAAGCAATCCATGAGGAGTAGCAAGAAGCTTCAGAGGGGGGCAACAAAAGAGGAATTCCTTGTTTATGATAGTATGTGTGCAGCCACCAAAAAGGAAGAGATGATTCCTCAGCAACTTAAGGAAGTGTTAGTAGAATTCCCTGAGGTTTTCAAGACTCCAGAAGGTTTACCTCCTAAGAGGAAATGTGACCATGTCATCAGGTTGAAAGAAGGAGCAGCCATTCCACATAGCAGGCCCTATAGATATCCATTCTATCAAAAGAATGAGATTGAAAGGCAGGTCAAGGAGATGCTGAATTCTGGAATAATCAGAGATAGCACAAGTCCATTCAGCAGTCCAGCAATCTTGGTTAAGAAGAAAGATGGGGCATGGAGATTATGTGTTGACTATAGAGCTCTTAACAAGGTTACTGTGCCTGACAAGTTTCCAATTCCCATAATTGATGAACTGCTAGATGAAATTGGGGCAGCAGTGATTTTCTCCAAGCTGGATTTGAAATCTGGTTATCATCAGATCAGAATGAATGAGGAAGACATTCCAAAAACTGCATTCAGGACTCATGAAGGCCATTATGAATATCTTGTGATGCCCTTTGGGTTATCCAATGCCCCCTCTACCTTCCAAGCCTTGATGAACCAAGTTTTGAGACCTTATTTAAGGAAATTTGTGCTAGTCTTCTTTGATGATATTCTCATCTACAGTGCGAGTGAAAAGGAGCATTTTGATCATGTGAGGGAAGTCTTACACGCACTTCAAGTCAATTCCTTGGTGGTAAACCAAAAGAAGTGTTCTTTTGGACAAGAAGAGATAACTTACTTGGGGCATGTGATTTCCCAGAAAGGTGTTGCGGCTGACCCTGACAAAATCAAAGATATGCTGAATTGGCCTGCTCCCAAGGAAGTAAAGGCTTTGAGAGGGTTTCTGGGTTTAACAGGGTATTATAGGAGGTTTGTGAGAAATTACAGCAAGCTTGCATACCCTCTAAATCAGTTATTGAAGAAGAACAACTTCATTTGGAGCAATGAAGCCAATCTGGCTTTTGAAAAACTGAAGGAAATTATGACAACTGTACCTGTATTGGCAGTACCTAACTTCAACAACTCTTTCATTCTGGAAACAGATGCCTCTGGCAAGGGGTTGGGAGCAGTACTCATGCAAGAGGGGAGGCCCATTGCCTTCATGAGTAAGACACTTTCAGCTAGAGCTCAAGCTAAGTCTGTCTATGAGAGGGAATTGATGGCTGTGGTCTTAGCAGTACAGAAGTGGAGGCATTATTTGTTAGGACATCACTTTGTCATCCATACAGATCAGAAAAGCCTAAGATTCCTTGCAGAGCAAAGGGTAATGGGGGAAGAGCAGCAAAGGTGGATGTCAAAATTAATGGGGTTTGACTTTGAAATCAAGTACAAACCTGGGGTTGAAAATAGAGCAGCTGATGCTCTATCCAGAAAGATGCAATTTACAGCTATTTCTTCTGTCCAATGTGAAGAATGGCAAGATCTAGAAGCTGAGTTGTTGGCTGTTGACAAGTATAGGGAGATTATGCAGGAGATAGCAACTCAAGGTCATTATCCTATGGGGTATCAAATGAAGAAGGGGAAGCTGATGTATAAGGACAGAATTGTGATCCCCAAAGGTTTCAATCATCCTTAAGGAGTTCCATGAATCTGTCCTAGGTGGCCATGCTGGAATTTTTAGGACATACAAATCTGCACTTTTCTATTGGGAAGGGATGAAATTAGACATTCAGGAATTTGTGCAAAAGTGTGAGGTGTGTCAAAGAAACAAATATGAAGCTCTCAACCCTGCAGGATTCCTTCAACCTCTGCCAATACCATCTCAGGTATGGTCTGATATATCCATGGATTTTATAGGGGGTCTTCCTAAGGCTATGGGGAAAGACACCATTTTGGTGGTAGTAGATAGGTTCACCAAGTATGCACACTTTATTGCCCTCACTCACCCCTATACTGCCAAGGAAGTGGCTGAGGTATTCACCAAGGAGGTGGTGAAACTGCATGGTTTTCCAGCTACTATAGTATCTGATAGAGACAGGGTCTTTTTGAGTCACTTTTGGTCTGAATTGTTCAAATTGGCTGGTACTAAGCTGAAATTCAGTTCTGCATACCATCCCCAAACTGATGGGCAGACTGAATTTGTTAATAGGTGTGTGGAAACCTACTTGAGATGCATGACAGGAACTAAACCAAGACAATGGCCTAAGTGGTTGAATTGGGCAGAATACTGGTACAACACAAATTACCATTCTGCAATCAAGACAACACCCTTCAAGGCTTTATATGGCAGGGATCCCCCAACTATTGTTAGAGGGGATATGGCTCGAACTCCAGTGGATGAAGTTAGTAGGATGACCACTGAAAGAAACCTGATATTGGATGAACTCAAGGGGAACTTGGAGAGAGCACAGAACAGGATGAAGCAACAAGCCAATAAACATAGAAGAGATGTGCAGTATGAGGTTGGAGACATTGTATACCTCAAAATTCAACCCTACAAACTGAGGAGCTTGGCTAAGAGGACAAATCAGAAACTGAGTCCTAGATATTATGGGCCTTACCCTATTGTAGAGAAGATTAACCCTGCTGCATACAAGTTGAAGCTTCCTGAGGGGAGCCAAGTTCATCCTGTTTTTCACATATCTCTCTTGAAGAAGGCAATGAGTGGAGCAGTGATTAGCCAACCTCTTCCTAAGGTTTTGGCTGAGGACTGGGAATTGAAAGTGGAGCCTGAGACAATTGAGAACTTCAGAGAAACAGCAGATGGGAGCACTGAGGTATTAGTGAAATGGAAGGAGCTGCCAGAGTTCGAAAATTCTTGGGAAGAGCTCACCGCTTTGAAGGAGCAATTTCCAGACTTTCACCTTGGGGACAAGGTGAGTTTTCAAGGGGGGAGAGATGATGCGAACCTTACTACAACTAAGGCCAGGTTTGGTAAGGTATATGGCAGGAGGCCCAATGATTAGTCAACTGGCCTGTAAATGAATCCTTCTAGAAGTTAGGACCACTAGGTGAGGTGAGTCACCTGTCACCTGATGGGGACCACTCAATCATCATAGGGAATATATGTTAGTTATGGAGAGAGGAATGCTTAGGCAGAAATTGGACTAGGGCTAGGAGAGCAGAGCACTCTCGAATTGCTCTTATTCCACTACTGTATTTTCTTTCTTCTACTTGTAATTTCCCTAATTCACTGCTTCTGGTTGCTAATCCCAGAGGATTCAGTGCTCTAGTAAATTTCAGTTACTCTTCCTATTGATTTTCTCTGGTACCTAACAGGCTGTAAGGGAACCAATCATTTGAGTTATTTATTTCAATGCAGCCTCGTGGATAGATCTTTGGATTACATTAATTTCAATTTACTTATCTTGAAACTCTTTTGACTTTTAGCTGCGCTATTTGAACACTATTCTTTCCAAGAAATTGGACCACAAACAGTTTTTCACATATCATTTAGCATATAGCTCATATCATATTTGGCACATGACCTATTGATAAAACAAACAGTGGTGGTCTTGTCTTATGATGGAACAAATTTGAGTTCTGTTATTGATTTGTTGTACTGATGCAGTGAATACATCATTGATTTGATGGGGGCTCCTGGCACTCTTATTCCTGCTGAGATTCCCAGCAGTCAGCTCCAAAACTGTGGTTTTGCTGTTAGGGGTTGTGCAGAGATTGTAGGACTACCTAACAGTACAAATGTGATGCTTGATGCTGTAGCTGGTGTGCCTGTAGTCTTGTCTGATCATGGTAGAATGCCAACCGTGGGGAGGTTCCAGACAGAATTATTGGATATGGGTTACCAAACAAAACCAGATGAAGTAAATCATTCTAAAGTAAATGAAAAAGGGATATTTGAACATACAAAAGCATATGAATGTTCACATACAGAATCATCACATGCAGAAAACATGCATGTAAAAAATGTCTCCAATTATGTTCGCAGTGCAGCACAGAACCCAGAATTTGGCCCAGAACTGCACCGTATTCTATTTGAGAGTGGTGCATCCCCTCCGCCTGATCTTTTTTCAGATATAAATCCTCGAGATTGGGGTCGAGAGGCTGTTCAATCTGACCCAAATAGGCTGTTATTAAGCTATGAAAAGTCTCTCATAAACTCTCAAGGTGTAGGCTCTGCCAGAGATACTTGGTCATGTCAATCTGCTGACCGCTTAGCTGGAAAACAAAAACAATTGCATACAGATGCCATTGAATGTTCTGATTCTTCACAGGGTGATAATACGAGCAATGGGATTTTGACAGTTTCTGATAGAGATAATGGTTTGGAGCAGTCTAATCCATTAACTGTTGATTGCGATTCTATCAATACACGTCAGACATGTAAAGAGAAGTGTGTTGAGTCTTCCTTGCCCAATGCAGTTCTTTCTTGCAAAAGGCACAATGGTGTTGACTGTTATCATGACGATGATGAAAACGGTCTTAGAAATAAGGTTGGAGCTTCTTTCAAAAACAGTGCGTTGGGGAAAGATTCAGCCATTCAAATAAATGAGATGGTCAATGGGGATTGTACCCTACATGATGATCAAAGCAAGAAAATTAGCTCAGTGCTTGGTGAAGGCACAGATTGGGAAATTCAATGGGAGGAGCTTCGTATTGGTGAGCGTATTGGTATTGGTAAGTTTGTCCCCAGACTTTAAATGTGTTCTTTTAGATTTGAAGTTATTTAAATGCACACAGGTTTTTTGTATATAAGTATCTTTTGATAGGATAATTGGCTAATAGCTCTGTGTTACTTCAAGCAGAATTGGAATTTTTTATGTTGCTATTTGAGATATTAGATTTCATTAATGGATTTATAGTAAAGCTTGGTTGGAAATATGCTATGTCTATGTGTAAGATGTAGTCCTGGAACTCTAACCTCGTACAACTGTCCTTGTAGGTTCTTATGGTGAAGTTTACCGGGCTGATTGCCATGGCACCGTAAGTGTACTCATACTTTTTGTTTTTGCTCGGTACATCAACAGTTTCATGTCTTAACAACAATACCTAGATGACTTAATTATTCTAGGATTTTTAAATGCATATTACTATTTTTAATTATTTTTTCCCAATCTGTCGCATATCTTGTTTCATTTCGTATTATGATTGAAGTCACATATAGTCATATATATTAACTTACATTTTATTCTATTTCTCACCATTGCGTCTTTTGCATGGGTAATTCCATGAGTAAACAAAGAATCCATAAACCATAATGCCCATAGAATGCCTACTTCTGCAGAAATTTGTAATACCATTACCATGCTTTCGACAACGCACACATTATGATATTTTTGTGCTTGAGTAGTTTGTTTGCTCATAAAAGCAATTAACGAAGTTTAAAAATGAAATAGTATTTTATGACGTGAAATTCCTTGTTTAAGCTACTGGTAAATGATCAATTCTTTTCTGTTAGCCATTATTGAAATCAAGATCTATCAATATTCTGATCTTGCAGGGGGATGGGGTTGGGGTAAGAGAGGGTCTAGCATTCCTCTGATTTGAGATAAATTAGCATAGTGCAGGTCTTTGAACCTGCACCTTCTTTTTATGGTTGGCTGTCTTTAGATATTTTAATGATGTCTTTCATTAGATGGTGGACACTTGTAGCTATCTTATTTCTTCTTGCTTCTGTCTATGTCATCTTAATTTTTTATTGGATGTTGTTGCTTGCTCGTTTCCATAGGAAGATCTTGTGTTTGAGACTGGCTTCAATTGTGAATGTACTTATTAGTATTTTTGTGCACTGATTTTGGTAATTTATATGAATGTGTTGGCATGATAGGAAGTTGCTGTAAAGAAGTTTCTGGACCAAGATTTCTCTGGTGATGCACTAGCTCAGTTCAAATCTGAAGTGAGCAACTGTCTCTATATGCACATGTTTAATGCATTCATATGCACATATAGGATTCATGCCCATATATTGCCTTTTGCAGATTGAGATCATGTTAAGGCTGCGGCATCCTAATGTAGTGCTCTTCATGGGAGCAATTACTCGTCCCCCGCATTTCTCTATCTTGACAGAATTTCTTCCAGGGTTAGTTTTTGTTTTATGAATTAAGTAACATATAGACTTTCCCTGAATAGAGTCATTGTTTGTGCTGATATAATGTATTTTGTTTTCCAACATGAAACTTTGGCCCTCACCAAACCAGTTGATTAATTGGTTTCTCTATATTATTGTTTTGCCCATTAAAGTATATCTGTCACCTGGATGCAGAGGCAGCTTATATAGGCTCTTGCATCGTCCCAATCTTGTACTTGATGAGAAGAGACGGTTGCGTATGGCTCTTGATGTGGTATGAGTTGAAAATACTTGTCCTCCTTTTTATGTTGGTAGAATAAGAATTTATTATAAACAAGAGAAGAAAAAATACAACTAGGATGGGAATAAAATATTCTCCAGAACAGAAAATCAAGATACAAAAATAAAATGTATTAAGTATCAAGAATATAGAAAGGCTTTCCAATCTCTTTGCATGTCTATGTTAGCATCCCCCTTGAAATAGCCACAAGCTGAATTCTTAATGAGCCTAAGTAAGCTTAGGGACTTCCTTAAATATGTGAGCATTTCTCGCTGACCAAATAACTATATAAGCAACATATTGCCACATTATCTTAGCCTCCTTATTCTTGTGAAACCTTTTATATTGAACCTTGAAACAGAGGTCTAAAGTTGAGGGTCACGCCATTTTCACCTTGAACACCCAAAAACGATCCTAATTTGTAACTTTATATGTTATTTCTCTCTTTCCTTTATTTAACGTAAATTTACTGTACTCTTATCAGGCTAAGGGAATGAATTACTTGCACACCAGCCATCCTCCCATTGTTCATCGAGATTTAAAGTCTCCAAATCTTCTTGTTGACAAGCATTGGGTTGTAAAGGTATTCAACTTGAATTCTTTGTCTGAGGAGTTTGCATCACAAAACTGAAAATGAGAGGAATATTGATTGATTGCTAGAAGAAATAAATTAATTATTAAGAGTGAAAATCTACAGTTGTACCTTGCTTGTAAAGGAGTCAACTGAAGGAAAGAAAGGTGGAGTGGATGTATTTTCTCCATCATTAACAACTTTCTGCGGACAAATGTGAAAATCGAAGAAACATCAATCAAATATAGGTCCAGTAAATTGGTGATAGAATTTTACTAACAAACTTGTTGATTATTTATTTTTATTTGTAACTTTAATAAATACTTGTGCGCACGCACTCACGTACACATAACCAACTTCTGAAATGTAGTTTTTAAAGAGTAGTAACAATTGAAGTATTTTTGAATGCTTTCATCATATAACTGAATAGTTTATAAGAACGGATGTTTAGTTGATCATCTGATATTTCTCTTATATATGTTCCCATAACAAGATTTGTATCATATAAACATGCAACTACTAACTAATCTTTATAACTGTTGAATTAATTATTCTCCTAAAATTTATGACAGTTGTCTTAGCTAAGTTTGAATCATGTAAAATGTTTCAACTAGTGTGTAACATGGCATTAGATTGGTGGCCTACTTTGAAGGTTAGCATTTTAATATCGATAGCTAAAATGACATGACAAGTACATAATCGTGTTCACTGTCTGCTAACATTGCGACAAAGTGACTCTCTTAAGTTGTCGGTCTGTCAAATCTTTATAGATTGCCATTTGCCAGTAAATAATTTATTTCCACTTTTAACTCTTTTAAGTGATAGACATAAAACTTCTGTAGATTGATTATTTTCACCTTACAACTATTGAAGATTGATGAAAAATAATGCTTTTTCATCTTTGCATTGTCATGCCTTCACAGTTTTCTGACATTACTAAAAAGCTTTTTCCTATGATTTGTGTACTAATAAAAATAGATCTATTATTTATTTCATCATCATCTTCATTATTATTATTATTATTAATATTATTTTCATTGCCATTATTATCATTCTTGTTATTTTTAATCCCTCATTTGCCTTTTAACAGGTCTGTGATTTTGGTCTGTCAAGTTTGAAGCACCATACATTTTTGTCATCCAAGTCTTGTGCTGGAACGGTAATTCTTCATAGATGAAGACTTTCGAAAATTCAGCGACTGTGCATTAATTCATTCATCATTGAGATAAATTACAATTATTGTTGGTGCTTTTTTAGGATATATAGTTTTTATGAAAAAAAACCTAAGTATATATTTTGCCTGCAGCCTGAGTGGATGGCACCAGAAATCTTAAGAAATGAACCAGCCAATGAGAAGTAAGTTAATTCTTCATGTGTCTGCTTCATGAAAATACGGGTTAAAATGTTTAGGATATAATAATTAATAGTTAAAGGTCGCATGCAGGTGTGATGTGTATAGTTTTGGTGTGATCTTGTGGGAGTTGATTACCACAAAAATCCCGTGGAAAGGTTTGAACCCAATGCAGGTTGTTGGAGCTGTTGGATTCCAAAATAAACGGCTTGAAATTCCAGAAGATGTGGATCCAGTAGTAGCACAGATAATACGTGATTGCTGGCAGACGTAAGCTCTAACTCTCTACTTATGTTTTCTTATATTGTACTTAAGCATCTAGAACTATGAATGTTGAAGGAAGATCTAAAAACATAGTAACCGTGGTTGACATCCTTTCACGACATTAGAATGTTGGCCCGGAGATTCACAGTTCTGGTACTTGAAAGATTGATGTTGGAAAATTAAGAGCTAATTCCCACCAATGTAATTATTGTTAGAACTATAATCATTCATGTTCCCGTTACCCCATAGCTTAAGCTTTTGGGATAATTGGTTCATGACATGGTATCAGAGTCTCTAACTAAGTGATTTAGAGTTTGATCCTTGCTGCCCCAATTCCTCTAATGAAAGTTGAATTCTGCACATGCTAAGTGGGTCTATGTATTGTTCACGCTTCAAGCCCAAGTGTGATATTGTGTGAGGGGGCGTGTTAGAAATATGATCATTTACGTGTTATTTATCCAATTGCTTAAGCTTTTGGGATAATTGATTCATGAATCAAAGTTTTGCTTCGTTGCAGTTCTTATAAAGTTATGATTTTGATAATAGTTTAATAATGACAATGTGCCATGCTTCAGGATAGACCATGGAAATATGGGTCAATATTAGTTGTAAGGGTGGAAATTGGCTAGACCAAACTAGGCTTTGTGTAAGGACTGACCTACTAAAAATATTTAAGCCCCAAACTTGGCCTTACCTGTCATAAGCTTCTTTTAGGCCTGGCCAGATTTTCTTGAATGTTTGTTCTGGCCTTATATTGTATTTACAACCCTATTTCATAAGAAGACCTTTAAGTGCATGTTTGTTTTGGCGTTGGAGCCAATGCCAACTTGATTTCACGTATCTCAAGGCACCAACGGAGAAGCAAGAATTTGCCACGTTGAGTTAAACATGGATCGGAGAAGCATGATTTTGACATGTTGGCTTCAAAGTGGATCCATGTTGAGTTCAAGGACAATCCAAACGCACATAAGTATGCCAACAAATCTAGTCAATCATCAAATAGGCCAACAAGCTTATACATATTTCTAAAATAAACCTATTTATAAACCTATGAAGCTCATAATTTAGGTAAGAATGGGAACATGTTGGGTTGTGTTGCGCTTCCTCAGGCTTGAAAGCTTATTTAAAATCTTATTTCATAGTAGTAGCCTAGTTGGTACTTTAATAAGTCAAGTTTTAAGTCTATTTCAAAATAGACTTATATGCTTGAATCATTACAAAGACCAATCTATTTAAATCTATAAAATAAGTCAATAAGTACACAATTCAAGATATTATAATAAAAAAAACTTTTGTAACAATAATAGCAATAATAATATATTTTTATATTAGTTATATTTACTTCAATAGGCTGGCCTTATATTAGACTTAACAAGACTTTCTGACCAGCCCACACCTAAACCTTTTAAACTAAATAGACTTTTAAAAAAGCATTGGCTAATTATTCAATAATTTGGTCTGGCCTGATCTGGGCCTGTGCAGCCTATATAACTCATAGGTCCCTACGAGCGACTTGTCCAATTCAACCCCTAGTTAGTACATACTAAAAATCTTATTGAGTGAAAGTGTTTGATGTTCCGAAGAATAGAATTAGAAGATAAGCATAAGAATACAAATTGGGGGAAATTGCACGGACTAAAAACGTTTTAGAAAAGCATAATTAATACCACTAGTTTGTTCTATTTGATTGATTTTAGTTGTGTTGATTTTGATGCAGGGAGCCACACTTGCGGCCATCATTCTCACAGCTGATGTCTCGTCTTTACCGTCTTGTACAACAGGGCGTCCGCAAAACGGGCTCGACACATTAAATGAAGTTGTGCATAGATTATTGTAATAATACTAAAGTTGTCCCTTGGTTCAAAGAACCAGAGCAGCCTGTTAGTTTTTCATGTTGACATATGAAGAGATTGCTGAACTAGGAAGTTTCGGTTCACCTAAGTTAGTAGTGGATAGAACCTGTTCAAAGAATAGGGCACCCCACCAATATGTGCATAAGTGCAGTGGAGGCTTAGTTAGTAGGTACTATTGAAGAATCCCCAAGGGGAAGCAAAGAAAGAAAAAAGAAAAAAGGTACAAAATTATTCTTTGTCTGTAGAGGTCGTCTTTGGAATTGTAAACATGCGATCTCTCAGGTTATTGTGGAAAATGTAAAAAGAAATACAGAAACAGAAACCCGAAAAAAAAAAAGGAAAAGCCATTTATGTATCTCCCATTACTCAGCTTGAGTTTTTCTCAAGTATCATTCCTTGTTAATTGTTGTGATCATTCTCTAAAGAGCTAGTTTGATTATTTGCACGGATTGAAACATCCTGATTGCCAAATCCTTAATGAGAATGTATTAGTAGTGTAGTTTTAACGTTTCAAAAGTAGTCGTAACTGTGTTATTTGGGTATATTATGAAGTCTATTATATTACATAGGCAACCAACATCACTGACACAATAAATTTCAACTAGTTTAAGTTTATTTGATTAGCTTAAAACCTCCTTTAGAATGTTTGATAAAAGAACTCATTTCAGTTGCTTATAGCTTTTTTAATAAGCTACTTGAACTAGCTACTCAAGACTAAGAGGACCAATGTCATCCAATCTGGAAAAAGCTAAACTAAAAGCTAATTTTTTTTCCGGTGAAATCAATGTTCTTTCTAATGAAATGATTATGTGATATTATATAATGTCATCTAAGGGATCGGAAGAGGCAAAAGGTGAGTGTGTGGGTGGTGTCGTTTGAGGGAGGAGGAAGAGGCTAACGATGAGGATGGCCGAGGAGGACAAAGGGAATAGTGGAGAGAGGAAGTGAGAATAAGGGTTTTAGGGAGTTAGGAAGAGAATTGGCTTAAAAGGCAGAGGAATCAATGATTATTAAAGTTAACCTCCATGCCCGCGAAATGAGCTAAACCTGACCGACTGTTTACGGTGATTTTTGGTAAACAAATATCCTCTTAGTTCGACTAAAGGAAGTTTAGATTCATGGTCCTTTTGAGAAAACGTCTTGCCAAAGTGTCGTGTGTGAGTTAGTATTTTTCGACAGTAATGATCGGTTTAAAAGAAAACTGGATTTCATTAAGCAAGGATCAATTACATGAAGTCACATAAATCAAAATAGCATGAAAACTACAAGAAGTCGACAAGAAATTACACGGAAGAACTAGAAATCAACAAGCTTAAAGCAAGAAAACTAAAAGGCTGGTTCTGCAACGTACTCCTCCATCATCACACCTTGCTCCTTGAGTCTCATTGATGCGGACATTAGAGCTTTCTGGTGAATTTTTCAGAGTTTGAGTTGGGAACCTCTTTTCTGAATTAGATTTTCCTATTTATAGAGCTTCGTGTCCCGCGTGTCCTGACGGTTTTCTTCCTTGTTGGACGGGTTAGTGGGTCTGATTCCCCACGATCTGATACTTGCTCCGGAAGTTCCGTGCGTAGTGGTGGGAGTCGTGTTCTTCAACTGCCTCAACCGTTTCTTGGCCACGTTTTCGACCAACGTGGTGAGAATCTGACTTGGTCAATGCGGCACGTGTTACATGTGCCTGTGTTTAGCAGTAATTACTAGTGTCGAATTCGGCTGCCTCCTTAACTTGGTGCATTTTCCTTTTCCTTTCTTTAGTCCGAACTCGACTACCTTAGGTGCTTTGGGCCGAATGCGTTTCTTTTCTTTCTTGGGCCAAAATATTGGGCCAACAGATGCCCCCCAAAAATGTTGATTCTCGACTACCAGACCTTGGAGGGATCAAGCATTTTTTGCTCGTGCATTTCGATGGAGCTTGACGGCTGTTCGCGACTTTTCACTTTCTGATTTCAAGTCCCATCAGAGATCCTATCGTTTGACTTTTGCTCCAATCAGAAGCCTTGACGTCTGACTTCGTCTGTCGTCTGCCGTCTCTATTCTAGGGTAATCATGGCCCTTTTCTAGCCTTTATGTTAGGGTTTGCGGTTATATAATAAAATAACCGTTGGATTTCAAAATTTTTTATGCACCATCTTATAATGTAGCTTCGCGTCCGACCCTTCATTTGCCTATAAATACGCCATTGTTGGCCCTCTGCAAGCTTTACCGTTTTTCAAACACTCCAGCTTTCAAACACTCAAGCTTTTGCCTGATTCTGCTTGTGATAATCTTCAATCGTTTGGTTTCTGCTTTCCTGGTGTATTCTCTGAACATTTCTATGGCTTCTAGTTCTGACAACGTCATCCCTTTGGCCGCTGCATGTGAGATGAATGAGGCCAAACGCACTCCTATTCCAGACCCGCCGTATGAAGCGGAGAAACGGGCTATCTGGAAATCCCAGGTATTTATTCCTATTTCTGTAAATGGCAATTTACGTGCCATTTTAGGCCCTTTGAAGAAGGCAAAGAAAGGCAGGCCTAACAGTCTCCCTGAGGGTTACGAGCATTTTCACCCCAGCATTCGTGGGGATGAGCTTATTCTTGCATTTCAACCCTCTTACCGCTTCCTTTTTCTGAAAGATCCCAAAAGGACTTTCAGGTCTGCGCCTCCTAACCGAACTGCTGGTGAAGGAGCCTATCTGAAATGGCTCGACAGGGTGGAGGCCAGTAAGTCTGGGCATTGGAAAGTCACTAGAATTTTCGACCTCATTCAGTTGTCGAGGTCGCCGATTACTTACAACCCTGCTATGCTTCTGAGTTCTCTTTTCTTTTGGGAGCGGTCTACCAATAGCTTTCATGTCCCCTTTGGGATGCTTTCTCCCACTCTTCTTGATGTTGCTGCAATTACTGGCCTTTGGGTGGTGGGTGATGATTACCATTCTTCTGCTGCTCCCACCAATCCTATTTCCATTCCGACAGATAACATTGCTTTTAGTAAGTTTATTAAAGATCACTATGTCGAGAATGGTGAAGTCTCCGATGCTGAGCATGTCGCGTTTCTGCTGTATTGGCTTTCTGCTTATGTGTTCTGTACCAAATCCTTGAGGATTCCGGCTAAACTCCTTCCTTTAGCCAACCTGTTACATGAGGGTCGAATTATCGCCATGGTTTGGGGCCCCCCCTATGGGGCTCCGCGCCCCACCTCTTTTTTTTTAACCCATAAATGCCCTACGGAACTTAAACTTCCGTATTCTATAAAATAGAATACGGAAGTTAAAATTCCGTATTATAACTCTGACAGTCATCACATTTTCCACCATTACTCCTCCCTCCACCAACCCCTCCACCATTACTCCTCCGTCACCAACCCCTCACCAGCCCCCTTAACCCCCTCAATGCCTCCAGACCACCCTCTCTCTCACCCTCTCCTACCTCACTTTCATCCTCACTTCCATTCTTCCTACCACCACCACCAACTCCTTCATTGGCAAGCTCTCCACCATTGGATGCAAAAAGATAGCATTTGAGGTAAGTGTTGTTAGTTGTTTGTTGTATGTTGTTAGTTTAAGTAGTTGAAGTTGTTAGATTAAGTAGTTAGATTAAGTAGATTAAGTAGTTAGAATGATGATTTTCTGAATTCTGAGATGTGTTAAAATACGGAATATAAAGTTTCGGAGTCTATACGGAAATTCATATACCGTATTCAATACGAATTATAAATTTCCGTATTAAATACGAATTATAAAGTTCCGTATTCAATATGGATAATAAAGTTCCGTATTCTCTTCCAGGGATGACAGAATCATTTTTATTTCATGAATCCCAATTGATTGAAGTTGGATTGAACAATGCTCAACCTGAAGAGGTGCCACCACCAGCATTTGTACCCCCGTGTATAAGTATAGATGTCTCGCATTTATTTACAACTGATCAGGTATTCTTTGAACAGATTTTTGCATTGTTTTGAAAGTGTAATATATCAATTCTTATTATGTCTTGATCACCCTTGTTTATGCCTTGTTTGTGTGTTGGGTATGCATCATTGAACAGATTTTCCCTACCCGTGATGATCTTATCAATTGGGTTCATGGAATTGCGATTGAAAATGGATATGTTGTGTTGATCACAAAGTCAGATAGCGGTGGGAATGGAAGCAGAAAAGCTTATGTCATGTTGGGGTGCGAGAAGCATGGTAAGTATGTTCCCTACAGAGACCCTGACCTTGTTGAAGGAACGAGAACACAAAAGACAGAATGTCCTTTTAGACTAAAAGGACGACCTATGAAAAATGGCATAGATAGAGATTGGCGGCTAAAGGTGATGGAAGGTACACACAACCATGAACCAGCTAGGTCACTACTTGGCCACAATTTTGTTGGTCGTCTAAATTCCGAAGAGAAGGAGCAAGTGGAAAAAATGTCAAAGAGTTGGGTTCCACCGAGAAAGATGCTGTTGACTTTGAAGGAAAACAATCCTTTAAACTTGACTACCATATCTCAGATTTATGGTGCTTGCAAGAGGTTAAGAAAATCCCTCCGCGGGTCATTGACAGAAATGCAACACTTGTTGAAGAAGTTGGACGGTGACAAGTACGTCCACTTTGAAAGACATGAGCCTGGATCGGAAGTCATTAGGGATGTATTTTGGGCTCATCCAAATGCTATCAAATTGTTCAACACATTTCCATATGTAGTGATTATGGATTGCACATACAAGACAAACAAATATAAAATTCCATTGCTTGAGATTGTTGGACTGACTTCCACAGATAAGACATACTCCATAGCCTTTTGCTACATTGTTAATGAGGGCACAGATGACTACGTTTGGGCACTGGAGTGTATGAAGTCTCTATTAGCTGATCAAGCCATGTTGCCTAAGGTGATTGTTACTGACAGGGATCTTGCCTTATTGAGTGCTGCTAAGCAAAGCCTTCCCAACACCAGCCATTTATTATGCTTGTGGCACATCAACAAGTGTGTTTTGGCAAAGTGCAAACTCTATGTTGGTACAGATGATTTTGCTGAATTGGTTATGGGGAAGTGGGGAGAGGTGGTGGATGCTGCAACAGTTGAAGAATTTGAAGTTCAATGGATGCAATTGTTTAATATGTGCAAGGACAAATACAGCAACTTTACCTCCTATTGTTCTACAACATGGTTGGTCCACAAGGAAAAATTTGCCAAGGCATGGACAAATCATGTGATGCACTTTGGAACAACAACAAGTAACAGGTACAAAAATTATATGAGCTTAATTTATGCCTTGTTATATGTTTTTCATTTGATAGATTGTTTACATTGGAGAGTTAATAAGATATCTGTTTGTTGTTTGCAGGGCTGAGGGTGCACATGCCAGTTTGAAGAAGATGTTGCGGGATTGCAAGGGTGACCTAGCCACTTCTTGGGATGCGTCGCATAGTTTGACATGTAATCGACATACTGAAATATTAGCATCGTTTGAGCGCAGTATTCACAGAATTGATCACATTTTCATGTTCCCATTTTACACAAATATTAGAGGATTTGTGTCAAACAAATGCCTGCAGCTCATCGACGATGAACATATAAGAATGAAGTCCTACGGCGGATGCGATTGCTTGTTGAGAGAGACTCATGGACTACCTTGCGGTTGTGAACTTGCAGGTCACCGGTCAACCACTCTCTTGTCAATTAATTCTATTTGTTATTGAAAGTGACACTTTTGTGAACTTGCAGGTTATGAAAGAATTCCATATGAGTCAATTCATCCATTCTGGAAGAGACTGAGTTGGGAGCATGTACCTGAACCTGTTGCAGATACTATCAGCAACCATATTTGCGGCATGAACCATGGAGATATGCAACCAGAAGTTGAGGCATTGACACATTATTTCAGTTCTTTGGATACTGGAGGGCAGAGTATGGTAAGGAGGAAGCTTCAAGCTATCTATTGTCCTGAAAGCAGTTCACTTTGTACTCCTGAGGTTCAGATAAGGTCCAAGCGCACTCTTAAGGCGAACGAAAGAAAACCACCCAAGGTTAAAGCAATAGGATCCTTGACTCGTGATCCTTCAGGTTTTGAGCATGTTGATAGGGAGATCAAAGAGGCAAAGAAGGCTTCGCAACCACCAAAGAAGAAGAAGCGTGTGAAGAAGTCTGATACAAGTTATTTCATGGGTCATTTTCCATCCTTTTTCCACCCATATATACACACAGTTCAGAATGTTGAGGACGATGGTAACTGTGGCTATAGAGCCATTGCTGCATTACTGGGACTACCATCAGGTGAGGAAGGTTGGCCATGTGTTAGGGAAGCGTTGATAGACGAACTTGAACGACACAGAGGATTGTATGATGAAATGTGGTCCAGACATGTGGTTAATGCCTTACATTCTCGACTCACTCTTCTTCCTGGTCATCCGGCTACCGAGGATAAATGGATGCAACTGCCAGAGATGGGATACCTTGTAGCAACCAGGTTCCAAGTGGTTTTCATATCCATCTCTTCTCAGGGTTGTTGGTCATACCTTCCACTAAGAGGAGAAGGTCCACCTCCTGTACATCGTGTTATAGCTGTTGGTCATGTGATAAATCACTTTGTACAGGTATTTTTTTATTGCGTACACTAATATCCAGTTTGTGAATTAATTTGTTGTATTTGTAAGTTATCTAATTTTATTGTTATTCTCTATAATGTAGCTCCATCTAACTCCTGGACATTCTATGCCGCCAATTGCTCTCCAGTGGGAACGGTATGTTGATCCTATATCAGTAAGCTGGTGCGTCCCATATGTTACACGTTTACACAGGTTTACATCAGAATTAGAAGCTTGGTTTGTTACTTTTGGTGTTCCTCTTAGTCACCAAAGCTATGTAGACATCACCACAGACTGACGCCACACTTTGTGTAATATTCATTTGTAAACGCTCTGTAATATTAATCTGATGGGCCTTGCCCTTATGTTGTTCATTGCTGCTTTTAATAATAGTAATTTGATGGTCATTGGTATATTGATGGGCCTTATGTTACTTATCTTGCCTTTCATTATTCACGGTGTAGTTATACAGGTTATTTTTCATTATAAGAGTCCAAACATAATAGGTGGAAATAGAAAGCGTGGTTAATATAAAAAGAGTCCATACAATGTCGTCACATGTCATAATATAAAAGTACACAAAAAAATATATACAAATATACAGTCACTCGCCCCGACCCCTACCGCCACCCCTCCGACCTCTAGGTCCACGAGCTCTGCCTCCACGAGCGCCCTCTGCAGGTGCACCCTCTCCACGGGCTCTGCCTCCACGGGCTCTGCCTCCACGGGCTCTACCTCCACGACCTCTGCCTCCTGCAGCTCCAGCTCCTCGGACAGCAGCAAAGGCTACTCCCTGGGTACCGATGAATGCGCTGGATCTAATAAGATCCAGCGCCCTCTCAGTGAGGGATCGGGCATGCGTGCCAACTGCAAGAGCATCTGGCACCTCCAGTGACTGCTCCAACAAGTCCACGACCCGACGCACAACCGTCTGCAAAAATAATGTACATAAATGTGAGTGTACAAATAAAATATCATGAACAAAAAATCACAATTGCATGAAAAATAAAATTCAAACTTACCACAGCACTGAACTCCTCCCTCCTATCATCAGGGATGATGAACCGATGGGACACACCGCCATACCACCTCATGTACTCCTCCACAGCCTCTCCCGAATGAGTAACAGGGATCCCCTGAGGGCGCAGGTGCGGCACAAAATCAGCATAGGCAGCATCTGCGGTCTCAGCAAGGGACCCAGTCGTCTGGATCTCGGAGGGGTGTCGAGGGACATCCTGGATGTAGCCAAACTGGCGCAGAACCCTCTCTGGTAGATGTCGTCGAACAACACGGCCAAATGGCGTCCGGATGTAGCCAGAATACATGGCCCTCTGATCCCGTGGTCGATGAGCCCGATGGTCCTCAAATGGGGTCCATATAATGTCATCCACCGTCAGCTCATCGAGCATGACTCGCCTCTCATCGAGGCCTGCATGCCCGACCCGGGACATAACCCACCGCCGCGCCCTAGGCTGGTCCTGTGAGTACTCCGGATCCGCCCTCCGGATAATGACGCGATCAGAAAGGTACTCGTAGGCCCATCCTAGCAAGAGTGAGCTGAAACCTCCCATCTGGGCCGTCCCCCTCCTGGACGCTCGATCAAGCTGGTCGTACAACGTAGCGAGCGCAATTGCGCCCCACGCGTACTCGGACACTCGACCGAGATCCTGCAACATACCTATCCAGTAGACGGTCGTGTGGTATCCACCGCTCTTGCTAGCAAAGAGCGTCGCGCCTAGCTGGTTCACCAGCCAAATCCGTGCAGCGTCCTCATATCGGTGCTCTACAATGAAATGAATTCAGTTAACAGTTAATAACAATACAATAATAATAGATACTATTTAATCAAGTAATAATTAAGACATACCCTCCAACGCAGCATCATACAGGGTCTGCAAGACCCCAAAGCGAATAGTCTGGCTCCTGTTCTTATCAAACTCAGCATGATAACGAGCAACAGATCCTCCCATCAACTCAGCACATAGCGCTGCACACTCGTCCCTCTCCCCCCTCCCAGGCGTATAGAACCTCGACCCCATTGGGAGATGGAGAAGAGCCGACACGTCGTCCAGGGTGATGGTCATCTCCCCAAACGGCATGTGGAAGCTACTAGTCTCCTCATGCCATCGCTCCACAAGGGCCAAAATGAGGCCTGCATCTGTCTCCGAGTAGCTGCACCAGGGTAGCTGATGAAGACCCGTCTGCTCAATCAACTCTCGAACCCTCCTGTGACTGTCTGAATCACCATCACAAGCAAGGTTCCAAACCTTCCCCCCAGCTGTGGCCACCCTCAAGTGTCGACGGTCCACATACCGCTCGTCTGTGCGTAGGAGTGCATGCCACGTCCAGGGAGCCTTGTGATCAGCATAATGCGTGAGAAGCGACAGATCAACAGGCCCCCCCGGAAACGGCGGCAACCTCTGGATCAGGTCCTCCTCGCCACCCTGTGCCTCTGGCACGACATCAGCATCAACATCAGGAGGAGGAATACTATCCTCGTCATATGACCCCTCCTCGCCGGATGACTCCTCGTCGGATGACTCATCGCCGGATGACTCATCGCCGGATGACGACTCGCCTGATGACTCCTCGCCTGCTGACTCATGGCGAGGTACCTCAACCATGGGAGACGGCGGAGTAGGAACTCGATCAGTAGGCTCAACTGGAGCTGGAGCTGAAGCCTCTACCATGGGCGACTGCATAGAATCAACTGGAGCTGGAGCTGAAGCCTCAACCGCGTGAGAGGTCGCAGCTTGATCGCCGCGCCGGCTAGAAGCATGTAATCGCCGGTGTCTATCCTCTGTAGGCCCCGCATCCTCACTAGCTCGAGACCTCTTTCTGTTCTTCATTCTCACTATATATTCAGAGCAAACATTTTCTAAATAAATTCACTGAATAAATTATACTCGCTCAATTACTAAATTTCTCAATTAAATCTCTAAATAAAATCACTAAATAATTCACGATGTTTATAACTAAATTAAAAACATTTTATAAATTAACTAAGCTAATTAGATTAGGTTTTATAAATAAACTAAGCTAATTATATTAAGTTTTATAAAAACATTTTATAAATTAAGTTTATAACTCTAAACAGACACCAAATACGGAACATTAAGTTTCATATCCAATACGGAACATTAAGTTTCGTATCCAATACGGAACATTAAGTTTCATATTGAATACGGAACATTATGTTCCGTATCGAACCAGAGATCCATTAACGACATTGCATGAATGGAACTCGCCCCAAAGGCCAATTTATACACAATTTCAGCCAACATAACATCTACTTAAGCATAAATCGACTACCCTAGGGTTGCAAGATTCCATAATTCCAAGTTAAATGGTGAATTCAAGTTGAAATCCAAACTTACTTACCTCTAGGTTCAATGCAATGAATGGGGAGAATGGGTTTGATGATGGAGACGATGGTACACTTTCCAGATGATGATTGAGGCAAGGAGATCGTCGGTCTCGAAGATTGGAGAGCAAGGGTTTGAAATGGTTTGGAGCGCTGAAATGGGTTTTGAAAAAACCCCTGTCATTTACATAGTAATATAATACGGAACTTTATATTCCGTATTGAATACGAAATTTAATATTCCGTATTCTTGTAAAGGGGGTTTTTCCGTAATTTCCCCACTTTAAGTGGGGCGCGGAGCCCCATAGGGGGGGCCCCAAACCCAACTCCCCATTACTCAGCTTGAGTTTTTCTCAAGTATCATTCCTTGTTAATTGTTGTGATCATTCTCTAAAGAGCTAGTTTGATTATTTGCACGGATTGAAACATCCTGATTGCCAAATCCTTAATGAGAATGTATTAGTAGTGTAGTTTTAACGTTTCAAAAGTAGTCGTAACTGTGTTATTTGGGTATATTATGAAGTCTATTATATTACATAGGCAACCAACATCACTGACACAATAAATTTCAACTAGTTTAAGTTTATTTGATTAGCTTAAAACCTCCTTTAGAATGTTTGATAAAAGAACTCATTTCAGTTGCTTATAGCTTTTTTAATAAGCTACTTGAACTAGCTACTCAAGACTAAGAGGACCAATGTCATCCAATCTGGAAAAAGCTAAACTAAAAGCTAATTTTTTTTCCGGTGAAATCAATGTTCTTTCTAATGAAATGATTATGTGATATTATATAATGTCATCTAAGGGATCGGAAGAGGCAAAAGGTGAGTGTGTGGGTGGTGTCGTTTGAGGGAGGAGGAAGAGGCTAACGATGAGGATGGCCGAGGAGGACAAAGGGAATAGTGGAGAGAGGAAGTGAGAATAAGGGTTTTAGGGAGTTAGGAAGAGAATTGGCTTAAAAGGCAGAGGAATCAATGATTATTAAAGTTAACCTCCATGCCCGCGAAATGAGCTAAACCTGACCGACTGTTTACGGTGATTTTTGGTAAACAAATATCCTCTTAGTTCGACTAAAGGAAGTTTAGATTCATGGTCCTTTTGAGAAAACGTCTTGCCAAAGTGTCGTGTGTGAGTTAGTATTTTTCGACAGTAATGATCGGTTTAAAAGAAAACTGGATTTCATTAAGCAAGGATCAATTACATGAAGTCACATAAATCAAAATAGCATGAAAACTACAAGAAGTCGACAAGAAATTACACGGAAGAACTAGAAATCAACAAGCTTAAAGCAAGAAAACTAAAAGGCTGGTTCTGCAACGTACTCCTCCATCATCACACCTTGCTCCTTGAGTCTCATTGATGCGGACATTAGAGCTTTCTGGTGAATTTTTCAGAGTTTGAGTTGGGAACCTCTTTTCTGAATTAGATTTTCCTATTTATAGAGCTTCGTGTCCCGCGTGTCCTGACGGTTTTCTTCCTTGTTGGACGGGTTAGTGGGTCTGATTCCCCACGATCTGATACTTGCTCCGGAAGTTCCGTGCGTAGTGGTGGGAGTCGTGTTCTTCAACTGCCTCAACCGTTTCTTGGCCACGTTTTCGACCAACGTGGTGAGAATCTGACTTGGTCAATGCGGCACGTGTTACATGTGCCTGTGTTTAGCAGTAATTACTAGTGTCGAATTCGGCTGCCTCCTTAACTTGGTGCATTTTCCTTTTCCTTTCTTTAGTCCGAACTCGACTACCTTAGGTGCTTTGGGCCGAATGCGTTTCTTTTCTTTCTTGGGCCAAAATATTGGGCCAACAGATGCCCCCCAAAAATGTTGATTCTCGACTACCAGACCTTGGAGGGATCAAGCATTTTTTGCTCGTGCATTTCGATGGAGCTTGACGGCTGTTCGCGACTTTTCACTTTCTGATTTCAAGTCCCATCAGAGATCCTATCGTTTGACTTTTGCTCCAATCAGAAGCCTTGACGTCTGACTTCGTCTGTCGTCTGCCGTCTCTATTCTAGGGTAATCATGGCCCTTTTCTAGCCTTTATGTTAGGGTTTGCGGTTATATAATAAAATAACCGTTGGATTTCAAAATTTTTTATGCACCATCTTATAATGTAGCTTCGCGTCCGACCCTTCATTTGCCTATAAATACGCCATTGTTGGCCCTCTGCAAGCTTTACCGTTTTTCAAACACTCCAGCTTTCAAACACTCAAGCTTTTGCCTGATTCTGCTTGTGATAATCTTCAATCGTTTGGTTTCTGCTTTCCTGGTGTATTCTCTGAACATTTCTATGGCTTCTAGTTCTGACAACGTCATCCCTTTGGCCGCTGCATGTGAGATGAATGAGGCCAAACGCACTCCTATTCCAGACCCGCCGTATGAAGCGGAGAAACGGGCTATCTGGAAATCCCAGGTATTTATTCCTATTTCTGTAAATGGCAATTTACGTGCCATTTTAGGCCCTTTGAAGAAGGCAAAGAAAGGCAGGCCTAACAGTCTCCCTGAGGGTTACGAGCATTTTCACCCCAGCATTCGTGGGGATGAGCTTATTCTTGCATTTCAACCCTCTTACCGCTTCCTTTTTCTGAAAGATCCCAAAAGGACTTTCAGGTCTGCGCCTCCTAACCGAACTGCTGGTGAAGGAGCCTATCTGAAATGGCTCGACAGGGTGGAGGCCAGTAAGTCTGGGCATTGGAAAGTCACTAGAATTTTCGACCTCATTCAGTTGTCGAGGTCGCCGATTACTTACAACCCTGCTATGCTTCTGAGTTCTCTTTTCTTTTGGGAGCGGTCTACCAATAGCTTTCATGTCCCCTTTGGGATGCTTTCTCCCACTCTTCTTGATGTTGCTGCAATTACTGGCCTTTGGGTGGTGGGTGATGATTACCATTCTTCTGCTGCTCCCACCAATCCTATTTCCATTCCGACAGATAACATTGCTTTTAGTAAGTTTATTAAAGATCACTATGTCGAGAATGGTGAAGTCTCCGATGCTGAGCATGTCGCGTTTCTGCTGTATTGGCTTTCTGCTTATGTGTTCTGTACCAAATCCTTGAGGATTCCGGCTAAACTCCTTCCTTTAGCCAACCTGTTACATGAGGGTCGAATTATCGCCATGGTCAGGCTCGTACTCGGCAATCTCTACCAAATGATCAATGAAGCGATAGCTGATATTCGAGATCCTAAGGTTGCGTCTTTGAATGCAGCTGGTCCTTTCTGGCTCCTTCAGCTTTGGATGAATGCGGTTTTCGAACCATTTCTTCCAACCAAGAACCCTCCTCCTGTGGTGTCTAGCACAAGGATCGATGCTTTCAGGCTTGAAGCCCTTACTCCTCCTTATGATGCTTCCGCGTTCGAGCTTGACTTTAAGAAGTATTTCACCATGTTTTTCGAGCTGAAACGTTTCCGCTCGAGCTTTGCGCCGTATCACAAACCTTCTTATGGCCCTCAGTGGCTAAGGAATTCATACCCTAATCTTCCTGGTTCAGAGAACCTTTCTCAGCACCAAGTCGAGCTTTGGCAGACTATATTATCTCCCAGGGTGTTGACCATCAACTTTGCCAGTAATGATTTCACTCTTTGCGGTTACAATCCTCAGCTTGTGTCTCGACAATTTGGGCTGAGCCAAGATTTGCCCAATACTTTGTTCGACAAATCCCTCATCCTCTATCCTGGTACCATCACCAAGCGTAGTGCTTTCGACACTACCATTAACTATTACAATGAGGAGGAGCTGCTTGGCCTTAGTCCTTTCAATTTTACTCCATCCTTTTACGTCACTCAGGCGTTTAAGACGTGGTGGTCTGCTTATTGGCACGATATTTCGACGCCAATTGAAGGTTGCTCCCAGCGCATAACAAATATTTTTCTTTTGCAGAGGCAGGCCCCAAAGAAAACCAAAGGTATGCATACATCTGAGATCAATGCTTTTCAACAATTCTTCGGTGTAGTATACTTTCCGGTTCCTCGACTTCAGGAAACGGTTGCCAAAGCAGCCCAAGTTCTAAGGCGAATGTGGGAAGCTAAAGCCAAGAAAACCCGATTGAGCCTTCCCTCTGATGAGGATGGTCTTTCTTTTATTATTCGAAAAACAGGCTTTAGGTTCCCACCGCTGCCAACTTGTAAGTATGCTTTGGCTTTTCCGGTGGTGCTTCCTAAGTGGGTTGATCATGTAAGTATCAAAAACTTTTACCACAGTGAACTGCCCCCTCGGAAGCGGGTGACCTGGACCAAGCGTTACCTATGGAATTACCCTCTCCATGTGCCGGTTGAAATCTTCAACCACATATTGATAAGAACGCTTATTGGTCAAGGTAATCATTTCGACCTGGCATCTTTGCGATATTTATGGCTTAATTTTCCTTTGTTTTCCTTTTGTAGCTGAACCAATTCCTCGACCGACCCCTCAGGCTTCTCCTCGGGTGGCTTCTGCGACTGTCGAAGTGGAGGATGATGATGATGATGTTGCCTTGGCTGATAAGCTCAAGATGCCTAAGGTAATACTGAAACCTGTGAACCCTTGACCTTTATTTCGTCTTTGTGATCATTTGTCTTTTGTTTCAGAGTCGAAAGAGAGGGGCCACCCCTACCACTTCTGCAAGCCAAAAAAGGGCTAAGGGTGCTGGTGAACCTACTGTGGGAAATCCTTCCCCGGCTAAGTCAGCCAGCCAGCGTGGAGAAATGCAGCAAGGTGGTGATCAAGGTGTTGATCAGCAAGCTTCCAGCCCTCTGCTTCAAGGTACTGCACCAATTCCTGTCGAGATGGCTCAGGCCAAGAAGACCTCCGGGAAAAGGTCTAGTCGTAAATCTGGCAGCTCCTCTTCCCACCATTCCAAGAGTTCAACCAGTTCCAGTCCCCTCAGAGAATCTGGCCCTAAGGTGAATCATTAATTCACATCTCGTCTCAATTCGCTTTCTTTTCCTCTTTCTCAATCATTTTTACTTTTATTCTTCAGAGGGTTGGCATGTCTAAAATGGTTGTACCTCGAGCCACGTGGTTTTCTTCTAAACCCCCACCGGTTGTCCTATCTAGCTCTTCGAGAAGTTTAGAGTCCTCTAGCTCGAGTTTAGACTCCACTGAGTCAGACCCTGTGTGGGACAAACTGACATTCTATTTTAACTCGAAACCAATTGCTTGGCAACATCCTGGTTGTGAACCCTATTATACCAAAGAATGTCGAGATAACCTTTCTAATTTTCCTCCGCAGGATATGCAGAACATGCCTTCCCCTGCTCATGAAGAAAATGTACCACATGATGAGGTGCAGGGTAGTGAGGGTCCAATCATTCAGCCTGACCAAGTGATTGGTGTGATGCCCCCACCCAAGGCTGATGTTTTGGCCTCCACTCATTCTGAACCTTCTCCTCGACAGCTTCAAACTTCTCCCCAACAGCCTCAACCTTCTCCTCAGCAACTTCAACCAGGTGCCAAAGTCGCTTTGCTTTCCCCTCATGCTAAGGGAGGCTCAGCTTCTTCTAAGACGGCTGCCTCTTCTCATACTTCTGGTGAGAGGCTCAGTGCTCTTTTAGTCGAGGATCCTCTTTCCATTTTCCAAAGCTTCTTTGATGGTACTCTGGATCTCGAGTCTCCGCCACGCCAAGCTGAAACTACTGAGACTGCTCAGTCTGGTGGAGTGGTCGATGATAGCCAGATTGAGGAGGCTTTGGTCAAGTTAAAAGGGCTGGTTTTCGATGCGGGCTTTGTCGACGGGGTTCGTGCTAACCCTCGATTAGGCCAGGAGGTTAAAGAGCTGCTTGCCTTCCTATTGGGCCAACGACTTGACCAAATTCGAGCAGATGCTCTCGTTGAGCTTCAGACTCTCTTGGTCGATATCTTGGCCACACTTGACAAAGCCATTGCGGTGGAACAACTCATTGAGACTAAGCAGGCACAAGTGGCTTCCAACACCAATGGACTCTTGCCTTCGAAGGATGAAATTCTGAAGCTGACTGCTAGGAAAGCTCTTATAGCAGATGAGTTATCAAGTGTTGATGCTCGACTGGACGAGCTTCAAAGGGAGGTGGCAAGGCTCGAGAAGCAGAAGGCGATGCTGATTGATGAAGGCCCAGCTGTGAATTCCCGGCTGAATACTCTGGCTGTCGAGTGCACAAATGTGATGTTGTCGACATCTCAACTTTCTAAAGAGGTTGCAGCGGAGCGGCGCGTGAAGCAAAGCTTGGATTCTAGGATTGCTGCTGTCGGGGTTCAGCTTGAAGCCTTCAAGTCGAGGATTTAGGCTTCATAGTTGTTGTTTTATTGTAATGGCCATGGATCTATTGTGGCCTTTGTTGCCAATTTTGTAACAATCATTCTTGTAACTCTGTTCGACTTCTGATTAATGAATGGATTTGGATTGGCAATGCTCGACATGCTTTATTTCTCGATTTGCATTTTATTGTCGATTCAGTCTTTATTACGTTACTTCCTGCATTGCATTGCCGAGTTTCACACCATTTAACTTGGCAACCTTTCATCTTCTAAGTTTCCTTGGAAACCACGATACTTTATAACGCTTTGTATCACGTTCTTGTTCAACGACTTAAGAACTTCCTCCACTTGTGGTGGTGGCTGACGTGGCTTGCCGTGTTTGGCTGACGCTTTGGTAACTGCATGCTTGCATTAATGCGACTGTTTGCTATATCCCTATTATAAATGGGGCCGTTTTTTACTCGTCTTTCACCAGTAACTCCTCTTCCTTCCATTCTCATCTTTTTCCTGCAATCTAAGAACCTTTCACTCTTAACCATGGATAGCAGGATCATTCTTCGTCGTATCAGGGACCTGGCTTTCCAGGATGACCTTTTCCAGAACCTGTATGACTCCTCTGCCGGCCTTGATGAGCTTTTAGGGCTCATTGATCAACTGCTTCATAAGCCAATCATCGCGCGCGTCAGAATTCCTCTTCAGGAATTCCAGGGGCTTCTCTTGGAAGCCAAGCCTCTATTTGAAGAGTTCCGGGAGCTCTCAGTAATGGTGTTCTTTCAAGAACACCAAATAGACGAGTGGAGGGAGAAATTCGATTTTCTCCAGGCCTCTTTGGATCAACAAAATCCAGAAGGTCTCGTTCGATTAGCCGTCGAGATATCTACAGCCTCCCTTGAAGACCTGGTTGCTCGTCAAAAGAAGGCTCGACTTGAGGACCAGATGGTGGCGCTGGTGGATCGATTAGCACCCATGCAAGCTAGATATGACGGATACAGAGCCATTTTTCCTTTTTAGGCTTCTAGTTTTATTTGTATTTTGCCATACCTGTAATGTTTTTCCGATCAATGAATGTGATTTGGCAATTTCAATGCTTGTGTTTCATTCGATTTTAATTTCGTGCAACATTGGCTTATATGCTTTTAAATACTTGCCATTTATCGTAACACTTCGACGCTGATTGCTCAATTCCTTAATCACATAAGCATTATTAGGTAACGTCTTTTCGATTGTATATGGCCCTTCCCAATTGGGGGTCCATTTCCCGTAGGCTTTATCTCTTTTATCCATTGGGAGGATAACTTTCCACACATAATCACCTGTAACAAAAGATCGATTTTTAACCTTTTTGTTGTATGCTTTAGCTATGCGATCCTTTTGCCTCATTAAAATGTCTAGTGCCGAGATCCTTTCTTTGTCGAGGTTAACCAATTCATCTAACATCATAGTCCAGTAAATCTCACTTGGGATTTCCTCTTGTCTTTGAATTCGACACGACTGCAAATATACTTCCGCGGGCAGCACGGCTTCTTGGCCATAGGCTAGTCGGAAAGGCGTTGTTCCTGTCGCTTCCCTTGGTGAATTCCTGTAAGCCCACAGGATTTAGCTTAAAGACTCATGCCAGCTTTTTGGTTTTCGACCCACATGTTTTTTGATTAGGCTTATTAGGGTTTTATTGGCTGCCTCTACTTGGCCATTTGCCTGAGCATAGTAAGGGGTCGAGGTTAAGAGTTTGATCCCCCAGGATTCTGCAAAAGCTGCCACTTTGCGTCCCACAAATACTGTGCCTTGGTCCGTCGTAATTGACTCTGGTAATCCAAACCGATACACAATATGGTTTTGTATAAACTCGATCACCGTTTCTTGCGTCACGTTCTGTAATGGAATAGCTTCGCCCCATTTAGTGAAATAATCGACTGCTACAATGATATATTTGTGCTGTCTTGATGAGGTTGGGTGAATTTCGCCAATTAAGTCTATTGCCCACCCCCGAAAAGGCCATGGATTGATAATAGAGTGCAATTCGCTGGCTGGCACGTGCTGGATTCCTGAATGTTTTTTACAATCTTGACAGCCTTTTGCATACTCAATGCAATCCTTCATGATAGTTGGCCAATACAAACCTTGCCTAAATAGAATCCATTTCATTTTTGCCCCTGCTTGATGAGCACCACACAGGCCGTCATGAGCAGCTGATACAACTATAAATGTGTCGTCCTCGCTTAAGCATTTCAACAATGTGCCGTCGACGTTCTTTTTAAACAACTCGTTGCCTAAAATGGTGTAACTTAGAGCCTTGTACTTAACTTTTCTGTCAGTTGGCCCTACTGGGTTTTGCAGGTACTCGACAATTGGCTTTCTCCAATCGTTGGAGGTTAGATTATCAATAACCATAATGTCGAGATCCGAAGGGCTCAGCTTTTCCTTGATCTTAATTAGCTCTGTCAGCTTTAGTTTATCTACCATATACCCAGAAGCAATCTGCGCCAACTCATTGGCTTCTTGGTTCTCTATTCTAGGAACATGACCTATTCCAACCTCGTTGAATTTAGCCAACAAATTATTTGCTTTTACATAATATTTGGCTAGATGCTCGCTAACGCACTTGTATTCTTTGGTGAGCTGCTTTATCACCAACTCAGAATCTCCTTTTACGACAACGTTCTTTGCCCCCAGAGCTAGCAAGATATCGAGGCCTGATATCAGTGCCTCATACTCGACTTCATTGTTCGAGCAATTGCCCTTGATCCTAAATTTAAACTTAGTGGGGATGCCTTGCGGGGACATGACGAACATCCCGATTCCATTTCCATTTTTATGGCTGGAACCGTCGAAGTATAATTTCCAAGGCTGTATGCCCACGCAAGTTACGATTTCTTTAGGCACAGTATGATCCGCTAAGAAATCAGCAACCGCTTGCCCCTTAATTGCTTTTAATGGGGCATAAGTTACTGAATATTCGGTTAGGGCCAAAGCCCATTTACCGATTCGACTATGCAATATTGGTTTAGATAACATGTGCTTTATTATGTCATAATGAGAAAAAACCATTACATCGATTGGCTTTATATAATATTTCAGCTTTACACAAGAAAAGTACAAGCATAAGCACAGTTTCTCGATCATGGTGTATCGAGTTTCTGCATCATTCAACACCCTACTTAAGTAAAATATGGCTCTTTCTTTGCCACTTCCATCCTCTTGAGCCAGCATGCTTCCAGTGGTTTCATCTGTGGCAGAAATGTACAGCTTCATTGGCTTCCCCCTAATGAGTGGCGTCATTACAGGTGGGTTGGATAGGTACTTCTTGAGTTCCTCGAATGCCTTTTGGTGCTCTGCTTCCCAGCGGAACACATCTTCCTTCTTTAGTCGAAGGAGCGAGGAAAATGATTTGGTCTTCTCACTAAGGTTGGTAATGAATCTCCTCAGGAAGTTAACCATTCCCAGTAACGATTGTAGTTGCTTCTTGCTGGTTGGTGGACTTGTGTCGAGAATGGCTTTAGCTTTGTTTTTATTGATCTCAATGCCCTTTTTGTGCACCACAAATCCCAAGAAATCACCTGCAATAACACCAAAGACACATTTAAGGGGGTTCATTTTCAAGCCATATTTTCTCATCCTCTCAAAGGATTTTCTTAGATGCAATAAATGGTCATCCCTTGATGGGGATTTTACCACAATATCATCGATGTACACCTGCATGAAAGTTTCAATAAAATCATGAAAGATGGTATTCATTACCCTTTGGTAGGTCGCGCCAGCGTTTTTCAACCCAAATGGCATGATCACCCACTCATATGTCCCCAAGGCACCAGGACATCGAAAAGCCGTCTTCGACACATCCTCTTCTGCTATGAAGATTTGGTTGTAACCTGAATAACCATCCAACAAGCTTAAGTATTCGTGACCCGCAGCTGAATCCACCATCATCACGGCAATAGGCATGTGATACTCGTCTTTTGGAGTGGCAGCGTTAAGATCTCGAAAGTCAATACAAACTCTCATCTTTCCATTCTTCTTGATCACTGGGACCACGTTGGTTAACCAATCCACATAGCGAGCTGTTCTGATGAATTTGCACCTGAGAAGCCTTTCTATTTCTTCCTTGATTTTTACCAATACATCTGGATGGAACCTCCTGGGTAATTGCTTGACTGGTTTTTTGTCTTCTTTGATGGGTAACTGCAACTCTACCAGTTCTCGACTAAGCCCTGACATTTCATCATAATCCCAAGCGAAACAGTCTTTGAATTCTCTGAGTAATTTCACCATCCTATCCTTTAACTCTGGGTCAATAAGAGCACTGATGTATGTTGGCTTCTTTTTTGAGCCATCACCCAAGTCCACTTCTTCCAAAGGGTCTTGTGCCTCCATTTTCTTGGAAACGTAGATCAGTGGCTTCTCGAAACCCAATGGGCTGTCATCATAGATGCAATCCAATCTTAAATTGCAGAGATCTTCAAATTCTTCGACACTCTGCTCGTCTTCTTCCAAACGCATGTTATCCTTATTCGTTGTTGCCTCATTCTGAAGTGTCGTTTCGACGGGTAGAATTGAGACATCGTCAACTTCATCAATAGCCATTTCTTTGGCCGTTCTTGCGGCCTCTAAGGCCGTTCTTATTTTGTTCTCGGCTGCGTAAGTCGAAATTCGAGCTATGCTCGAATTAATCATCTTTACCACTGGTCTGCCACTCAGTAGTGGCATCTTTTTCTTCATCGCTGTGCCATCCACTCATGGCATCAGGTTTGCAAGCTTCATTAAGGTTTAGCCCTCGGATGGGGTCCAACGTCACTGAGTATTCTGAATATGGATTGAAATATTGATTGGCCACTGTGTCCAAAGGAGCAATTGTGGCTAAACTTTTCTCGAAATTCTTCTTACCAACGTAGCCTGTTTCTGCTAAATAGTAGCTTTGATCCGCTTGTACATTTTCGACGACCCCATCAGCCTTCCAAATAGATATACGTTGGTGCAAAGTCGAGGGAACTGCCCCCACGCCATGAATCCATTCTCTTCCCAGCAGCAAATTGTAATTGGCCTTTGAAGGAACCACAATGAACAAAGTGGAGCGGGATACCGTTCCTACGGTTACATTCAGCATGATTGCCCCCAGAGAAGAACCTGTCTTTCCTTCATAATCAGAAAGTACCATATCATGTGGGATTAGGTCTGCTTCAGTTTTACCCAGCTTTTTGAGCATAAACCCAGCTTCCGTCGACAAGGACCTTATTAACTCCTTTCTCCTCGACTTTTGCCCAAACAAATAACGGTTTCAAATGGCTCTTCATCTGCTCGGTTGGCCTTTGGAAAATAGCTCTCTCATCCTCGACAGATCCTCTCTGCATCACATAATAACACAAGGGGTTGTCGTCTGGTTCTTCCTCGACATAATAATCCTCTTCACTTTCTGTAACCTCTGATATTCTGTCGAATTCAGCAGGCAAGATAGACACTATGCAGATGATGTTGAGGTCTTCTCCATCGATGTCATCGAAGTCTTCGAGCATATCTTCATCCTCATCTTCGACAGCATCTTTCCCCTTTTCCTTGGCTGGGTTTGGTGGCACAGTTGCTCCTTGTTTAATGGCGTGGTCGAGCTGATTGATAATCGACGCCACACTAGGTTCATTGCGAGGGTTGTCTTCCGGCTTTATGTCCCATAATGAACGGAACTTGCCACCTCTTTCCCTTTCAGCTTTCCTTTTCCTCAGAAAACGTCTGAACTGAGTCCTGGTCATTTGCTCAGGAGCATAGTAGTTCCTAGAGCCATAGGAGTAGCTTCGCGACACACGGGAATTATTGATGTAAGAGGATCCTTGGCCCAAATCGATTTTCTGCCACTTTTGGTGTTGTTTTGGCCTTGGAGGCGCTGGCCTAAACCATTGATTTTTTGGCAACCCAGCATCAGGGACGTAAGTCTTGTCTTTACTCCTCGACTTCTGGCCTTTATGGCCATCGAGTTCCTGGCCTCTCTCAACCCACTCCTCGTGGGGATACTTCAGCCTTCTAGACACAGGCACTTTGTTCTGATAATGTCTTTTCATTTCAGAATCTTGGTAGGCTTTGGCTGCAGACTTGTCGAAGACGACGCTGCATCGAGGGCACGACATGACTTCTTTCTCGCCATCCTTGCTCCGGGACAAAAACTCAACAAGAGTTTCTCCGACCTTGGGGTAAACCTCCTCTAGGCTCACCTCTTTCTCGACCTATGGTTCTTCGACAGCAATGTTTTCCTCCTTTGCCTCCCCAAGTATCAGGCCCAGATCTAGCTTCTCAGAAATGTCGACCATGCCAATGTAGAAAGGTTCCACATAGTTGGCTTCAGCTACCTGCAACGGATTAGAGTCAATCTTCATTTGGCTTTGGCTTTTTCGTCATACTTGAGTCTTCCTGAATCCAATGCCCCCTGCACAAGATCCCTGAAACGAACACACTGTGAGGTCCAATGATCAAAAAAGTTGTGATATTTGCAATATTTCTTCCCTTTCCTTTGTTCAGGAGAAGGAAGTTTTTGGTCTTTAGGGACCACAAGCAAACCATCAGACACAAGTATATCATAAATTGCATCACATTTGGTCACATCAAAAGTATAAGTTTTTACTGCAGGAATGGTATTCTTGGGGCTTTCTTCCCCAAGTTTGTTTTCATGTGGTTTCAATGCTTTACAAACATAAGGATCACCTGGCTGGAGTTCAGCCAGATTGACATCATTTATGTCGACATCCGTGGGAACTTCTCGATAAATGCATGGACTTTGACACACTCGGTCGGTGTCTATGTACGCTACTTTTTCCTTCTTTGGCCACTTATTGGTTTTGGCCCTTTCCTCAGACTTTTCGGCCTTTAGTAATTCGATGTGCCTTACTCTGTCGGCGAGCAGAGACATATCTCGAATATATTGAGTATCGATTTTCTTTCTAATAGAATACTCTAGACCACCAGCGGCTAAGACAACTAGCTCGTGTTCAGGGACATGAGTGAAACATCGAGATTTGAGCATCCTAAACCTGTTTAGATAATCATCAATGGACTCTGCTAGCTTTCTTTTAACGCTAGCCAAATCTTTCAAACTCACTTTGCACTCTCCCCTAAAGAATTGCTCATGGAAAATTCTTTCCAATTAGGCCCATGTATGGACTGACCTCGGGGCGAGGGTGGTAAACCAGGTAAATGCGTTCTTAGAAAAAGAACTTGGGAAGTATTTCATTTTCAAGTTTTCGTTGATGGCTAAATCCCCTGCTTCGATTTGGTACCTGGCTATGTGTTCTACAGTGGACTCTCCTGAATCCCCAGAGAACTTAGTGAATTTGGGGACCTTCCAGCCTCGAGGAAGTTCGGATTCGAGAACCTCTTCTGTGAAGGCCGACACAAAATGGGGTCTATTCGCGAAACCCACGTTGAAGCCATGTTGGTTCAACAATTGTTCCACTACAGCAGCAACATTTTGTTGCCCCCCAGCGTTTTGGTGTCGAATTCTTTCTAGCACACCATCAGCATGTTCTTCCCTGTTCACCATATACACATTTTGCAATGGTGGTTGCACTGCCTCATTCCCCCTAAACAAAGGGTTGGCTCCCATATCTTGATGTTGTGGCGCTTGATAGCGCACAGGAGCAGGGACATGGTTAGGCAATGGGATTTGGTTAACCCCTGGTGCCGGTTGAATTTCGACCGGTGCCCCCAGGACCGTAGCCAAGCGATCCATTTGACGTGCCAAATGCTGATTATTGGCATTATTGTTTTGGAGTACAGGGTTAATTATTTCGCCTATCTGACGAGATAACATGTTAACCGTTTCATGGTTACTATCATCGACTTGCTGCCTAATGGCTTGAAGTGAACCAATGTTCATACCTGTAGACAAATAAATTTGTGAACTAGACCCAGGAATAGGGCCAGGAGGACTAACTCGACTACTCCCTAAGTTCAACATCGTTCCATTTGCCCCAAAGGGGGGTATGCTGAATGGGGGAACATTCTCAGGGAACGTCGAATACGTGCCTTGTATGCCTTGCATCACAGACATAGGCATACCATAAGGCATGTCTCCTCTTGTAACCGTTGGAACCAGTTGTGCCTGCACTGATGTAGATACAGGCATTTCTGCAACTGCAGAAATTGCCACGTTCTGGGTTGGCATAGTGGTGCTAGGTCCCATCCCAGTAGACACTTCTTCATTATTATTACCACTACTTCCCCCGGGGCTGCCCTGATTGCCCACGTTAGACCCTTGGGGGGAAGTTCTTCCTCGATTGCTTGTCATACTCACAGTCTTACCACTTCTCAGGTGCATATAACACGTAAATCACAAGTAAAGCAAGTAACAAATACCAGGTAACATGCAATACAATAAACACACAAAACGCTTCTGTAAAACTTAGTTTTCACAAAAACGGTCCCACCGGGCGTGCCAATTTGTTTACGGTGATTTTTGGTAAACAAATATCCTCTTAGTTCGACTAAAGGAAGTTTAGATTCAGGGTCCTTTTGAGAAAACGTCTTGCCAAAGTGTCGTGTGTGAGTTAGTATTTTTCGACAGTAATGATCAGTTTAAAAGAAAACTGGATTTCATTAAGCAAGGATCAATTACATGAAATCACATAAATCAAAATAGCATGAAAACTACAAGAAGTCGACAAGAAATTACACGGAAGAACTAGAAATCAACAAGCTTAAAGCAAGAAAACTAAAAGGCTGGTTCTGCAACGTACTCCTCCATCAACACACCTTGCTCCTTGAGTCTCATTGATGCGGACAGTAGAGCTTTCTGGTGAATTTTTCAGAGTTTGAGTTGGGAACCTCTTTTCTGAATTAGATTTTCCTATTTATAGAGCTCCGTGTCCCGCGTGTCCTTGGCGGTTTTCTTCCTTGTTGGACGGGTTAGTGGGTCTGATTCCCCACGATTTGATACTTGCTCCGGAAGTTCCGTGCGTAGTGGTGGGAGTCGTGTTCTTCAACTGCCTCAACCATTTCTTGGCCACGTTTTCGACCAACGTGGTGAGAATCTGACTTGGTCAATGCGGCACGTGTTACATGTGCCTGTGTTTAGCAGTAATTACTAGTGTCGAATTCGGCTGCCTCCTTAACTTGGTGCATTTTCCTTTTCCTTTCTTTAGTCCGAACTCGACTACCTTAGGTGCTTTGGGCCGAATGCGTTTCTTTTCTTTCTTGGGCCAAAATATTGGGCCAACACCGACGCTAAGTTGACTTATGAGTCCTTTTTGTATTGGTTGAGTTGACGCTAAAGAGATGAAGTTAGCGTCAAGTTTGGGCCGACAATATTTTTTTTTGCTAATATGACTCTAATATTGTCTATTTAAAAAATATTAATATTAATATTAAATTTGTAAAATAAAATTAATATTAATCTGATTTATATTTATATTTAAATATAAAAGCTCACGCCACACAGTTTCTTGAGAGAAAAAGTAGAAGTGGATTTGAGATGGGGGAAATGTTTATCAGATTAGTATCTAAATTTGATTTGAAGATTTAACGGAAAAATATTATGCCGAGGAGATAAAAAAAAAATTAATGTAAGAGATATGATTTGTAGAGTGATTTTTTATTATTTTAGAATTCGAAAATTTATGATTATGATTACATAATAAAATTAAACACAAAAGATAATCTAATAGGAAAGTTCGTTATCTTTGTCTTTGTATTAGTATCTTTTTTTTAAACAAATGTAATTATCTAAATCAACAAAAAAATATTAAAGGAAACAAATATTAATGAAGGAAACAATCAAGCGATTAATCAAAAGATTTGTTTGCACAAAAGATACACTTAGATATATATGAATTAAAGTCGACAAGTTAAACGAAAGATAAGTTATTATGTCGATCGAAAAAAAGATATGAATTAAAGTGACTTGGAGATTAAGTTAAGGACTGGGAGTTCAAAAAATGTTAAGGACTGAAATAAATAGCTTCGGTTTTCGACAAGTTTTTTTTTTTCAACAAGTTAACACATATTTTAATTGGAGATAAAATTTCAGAGATATTAGAAATCTTTATTTTGATTTAAACGTGAAGTTTGTTAAATGTAAATATCTACAAAAGATTGCAGAGTGATATAATATTAATGAAGGAATTAAGGAAACAATCCAGCGGTTGTAGATCGATTTGTTTAGACAAAAGATACACTTTAGATATAGTAAATGCGACACTTGGAGATTAAGTAAGAGATTGAAATAAATAACATTCGTTTTTGACAAGTTAGCACAACTGAAATCATAAGACCAAATTTTGCTTCTTCTCATTTAATTTTGTGTCTCAGCCTCTAGTTCAAGATTCAGAGTGTGTGTTCGTTCTGCTGTGTTATTCATGGCATTCTGTGAGGATGAGCTTTTTCAAATCCTTTCATGGCTTCCAGCTAAATCATTGTGCAAGTTCAAAAGTGCTTGTGGGTGGACCTTAAATTTCAGCAAAGAGACGTATTTTTGCATGAAGAATGCACAAAATATGTTGTTACAAGATGATACTGGCTTCTTCCTACAACAAGACAAGACAATGGTCAGAGGTTTAGTGGAAGAATTGAAAGTCACTCGTTCAATGATGAGGAATTATTATTTTCTGGGGTGCCTCAAGATTTTCTAAGTTTCTTGGCGAAATCCGCGAAAATCATCTCATCTAGCAATGGACTAGCCTTGTGTCGAAGCACGTCGAGAGAGAGTGAGAGTGAAGTTGAGCTTTTTCTGTGCAATCCGGTGACGAAAACATGGCTCCCAGTTGCTACCCCTGCCAGTGTTCATGAATTCCCTGATGCTGCTGTGGATGTTGTGTTTCAGTGCATGAACGATAATCTTGATGTGGATGACTATAGAATAACCTTGATTGATGGCCCCCTTGAATGGTCATCATATTGTGATTTGAAAGTGTATTCTCCAAAGGAAGGTGTGTGGGAAGCCATGGAGAAAAGCTTCTTCATTGGTAGCAGGAACGTGAGATTTGATATGCCGGTGACTCTGAATAATTCTCTCCACATCATATCTGATAGTTCTCCATCTTTTACCGAGTCAAGTCCTTTCTTTAGACCATATATAATGGCTTACAATTATGAGAGTGGTGAATCAACAATGTTGATGCTCCCAAGAGATGCAAGAAGGGGTTCTCATGATGATAGTTGCAACATGGGAATTTTTGAATGGGGGGAAGGCGAAGAGTTCAGATCATTCAATTTGTTTAGTGAGGTACCGGAAGCGCGTCTTTACCGTATGGATCTTGGAAGACTACAAGTCAACTTTATGGAGAAGGGTTTTGAAAATAAGGGTGAAAGCGATGGGGTTGAAGGAGGAAGATCCAAGAGTTGAAGGGTTTGCCGTTATGAATGGTGATTGCTTGATTTTCGCCACAGAGAAAAAGGTTTATGCATATAATTTGTCTGGTGGCAAACATCTTCAGATGGCAAAAGAAATATGTGAGCATGGATTGAGAGGCAAAGTTTGTTTCACTTCTTATTCTAACACTCTTCGACCATGTGGAACCGGTGCGACAACCTTTCATGGTTATGATACCACTCATCTTCCCAAGGAAGAAAGAAGCACTTCAGCCTACAAGAAGTTCTGCTCAGAAGAAAAGTGACTTCTTAGTTTCTTTAATTGGGTAGAGTTGTAGAATGTTTATAATTTTCAGATCATGTTAAATTGTGATATGTAGTTGTTTGAGTTTGTACCTATTGTTTTACTAATTCTCTGTCATTTATTAAGATATTCCTTCCATTGAATTCAATTTTTCGGATTTCCATTCAGTTTTACTTTTTTTTTTCAGTTCCATATCAATCTTTCTTATAAGATTCCGAATATTTTGTTTATTTTCCTTTGCACGAGCTTAAAGTATGAAGTATTGGGGGTTGTCATGCAGGGTTCTGTTGAGGGTACTTTATTTTCATTGAAAAATCGGTGTTGTTTGGATTATGAACTTGGAAACCAGTTCTCTTTTGTATTCCGGTTACTTAATTTGGAACAATAATGAGTAAAACAAAATGGGAAGAAAAGCCTCATTTGCATTGGTATTAGATTCATTAGGGATAGTTAACTTGAGGAGAACTGGTAATTGAAGAAGGGTTTCCATCTTCTTATATGAAGAGCAGTAGCACATAGTCAAAAGATCAAAATAATCTTTTACCTTAAGTACATTGTAGTGAATGTCAGCCTTTCATTTCTCAATCTCAGTAATTTCTTGTCTAATGGAAATAAGAGCATCACAGAACCTGTCTAACTCAGCTTGCAATGATGTTTAGTTGAATTAAAAAGAAGAAATTACACAAGTGAAAACAAGAAAAAAGGTATAAGGATAAATAATTTCCAGCAAGGTCATACCTTGCTTTCAATTTCAGTGGGTTCAAAAATCATGAGTGTGCCAGGCACAGCCAGGCCATGGCATTGTTGGTCCATGGAACCTGTAATCCATGAGGCGTTTCGCGACATCTTCTGGCTCACTCCTAGCAGTATTCTACAATGGAAACAGCTTACAATCAATCAAAGCTTGAACAATTGTGATCAATTGGAGAAAAAAAAAAACTACACTAATAAAATAGTTCACCTTAAAGGTCAATAATGAATTGATGAGTAACTGTTCCATTGACTCCACGGAATAGAACAGGGTAATAATTCTGTAGAAGCCAAAGTATACGTAAAACGTAACCAAGGTTCATGGATCACATAATTAAACTATTAAATTATAAAAAATCACAGAATCATATTTAGAAAACAGTAGCAGCAGCAGCTTGGTTCAGACACTGGATTTGGTGAAAATGTTTGAAAGGTATAGAACCATTTCAGACAGTGGCGGAGTATTGTAGTGACTGGGAGGAGCCTCAGCTCCCCCTAAGTCTCCAAAAAAAAATTTGAGTACTAGTAGTAAGATTTAATATATAATATTATGTGTGTAAAAAAAGAGTGGGGCCAAACATGTAAGTCAAAAATTGAAGCTTCTCACATCACAATTCATAGTGTCAAACCAATCTGCTCATATCTATATAGTATAATAATGATAAAGTTACTTTTGCCCAAATTTTGAGCTTCCTCCAGAAGCTTTCATTTCTTTCTCACGGTACCTCTTCTCTTCCCTCAAGATTTAGTGGGTTTCCAACTTTGCTTCCAAACTTTCACCTGTGCAAAACTTCAGGTTTCTAACTCTATCACTCTAACTCAACCTTTTTATCTTCATTTTCTTTTAATCTTTTTCTTGCTCTAACATTATTCTTTGTGTGCAGCTCTCAAACTCAGAGCTTTTTTTAACCCCATTTTCTTGGTTGAAGTTAAAGAAGTGTATCAAAAGGTCTCACGAGAAGGTTAGATACTTATTTATTCTGAAATTTTCTCTATTCTTATATACTACATTTTTTATACTAGATTTTATTGATGTTTGGTTGAGTAATAGTCTCAAGAGCATGTTTCAGAAACATATCTCCCCTTCAGCAAACAAGGGACTATAACAAAAATTATTTATAGTAAAACGAAGAGTAAAGAGTAAAATGAATATTATTGATAGTACAATTTTATATTCTTATTTTATTTTGCTATCATTATGTGTAATTATTAAATTTTACCTTTGTTAGAGAAATGTGAAGTTTTTTCTTTTGTTGAAAAAGAGAAGAGTGTAGTTGATCAAAAAAGAGTTGTGATTGAGTTGGTGAGTTTTTTTTTATAGGCAAATGTTAGTGGTTAGTTGTTAGTAAGTTAGAAAATCCCTTCAAATTTCTGTTCTAGGATTCAAACCCTGGACCTTCCCCTCCCCAACCCTTATGTCTCATAGCTATTACCACTTGAGCTAACCCTCGGGACATTCAGTGAATGAGTAATATGAAAAGTGATAAGTGAGAAAAAAATTATTAAATGAGAGAGTATAGATGAGAAAAAAATAGGAAAAATTGGTATTTATTTTATAAAACAACAAACATTTTCAAAAAAATGAAGAGGGACTAAAATGACAATCTTTATAAAACGAAGGTGGTAATTATTCATTGACACTGAACTTTCTTTTTCATCTCATTTTCACTCATTTATCTTCTTAATTTTTTTTTAATGTATTTTCTATCACATTATAGTATCACTCATTTTTCTTTTTTCTTTCACAGTGCAATTAGAAGAAAAATAAAAAATATAAATAATCCATTACTCTTATCCAGAATAAAGTTTCTTTATCATGACTCATCACAATACATATTTATAATTAGAAAAATAGTAACATCTTATATAATATTTTTTTCAACATTCTATTTTTTTTAACATGGAGGGGTAAAGCCCCGAAAAGCGAAAAAAATGCCACAAAACAGGAGCACTTAGCGAGGCCAGCGCCTCAAAAGCGTCCTGAACCAGCAAACTACGACACTCAGAAAGAGGATAGTGCAACAAGTGAACACCAAAACCAAACACATGAGCATATTCTCGCTAAGCAATTGGTTACACCATTAGCCTCACAATGGATGAGCTTGAATGACACCACTAAATTAGGTGGGATACATTCTTTCATAGTTTCATTCATACAAGTCTCAATCCTAATTCAGTGAGAACCAAATTAATTTCAACCGACCGATCAATGTGAGAATATTCACCGTAAATTGTCGAAGAGAATATTGTTAACGCTCCTCTTATAATTATCCAAAAACTACATGAAAAACAATAAAAAAGACTAAAGAGAATATCCTAGTGGACATGATTGCTTGGTGTTGTCAAAACCAGCTAGAGAGTGAAGCAGAAGCAGAAGCAGAAGCAGAGAGAGCTCCATTGCAACCAACAATGGCCACAATCCCCATTCGCATCTCTGTCACACCCACCTTCACCTCCTCCTTCACCACCAAACTCCCTTCAAAACGAAACCACCATTTCTCGTGTTTCACCTCTCGGAACCCAACACAGTGTCCTGTTCCACGCGAACAGCAACCCGTCAACGAGTACCAGTCCCTCTCCACCTCCTTCCCCTTTTCATGGGCCGCCGGCGACGTCGTCGAGTACACCTCCCGCCTCGCCGTCACGGGCCTCTCCTTCGCCGTCTTCGTCGGCCTGCCTGTCGCGTTGTTCGGCTCCGTCGGATCGCAGTCGGAGCTGCTGAAGCGAGTCCTGTGCGCCGCTTGTAGTGGGGTTGGGGCGGTGACCCTCGCCGTTGTTAGGATGTATCTCGGTTGGGCTTACGTCGGCAACCGCTTGCTCAGTGCCACCGTTGAGTGTATCTATCTAATCTTTTCCTTTCCTTTCAAGTTAATCTCTTTCTAAAAGAGTCAAGTGAGTTATAATTAAGAAGAAAATAAAGTTAAATTTTTATGGTATATGATTAAATTTTAGTGGATTAACAATATTCACTTTATAATTGTGAAAATTTAGATTAGATGTATTTTAAGTTGAATTTTGAGGAGTTAAGGTTATAAATCAATTGTGAATATCAGCTTATTTGTCTCTTTGTTGATATAGAGTCTTATTCATGGTGATATATGAAGAAATAACTCTATTTAGAATATCAACTTACTTATATGAAATTACTTCATTGAGGCATATATGGAGTAATGGAGAAGATTTCAAAAGCATAATCCTGATACATTGGATAGTTCAATAGTTGGGAATAGAAGAAGATCAAGGAAGTTATAGGACAACAAGCTGTTAAGAAAGATTTGATTCTAAATGGTCTATCATTAAACATGGCAAATGATGGAACATCATGACTTTGTTTGGTTTTTAATAATAGGATGTAAATGTGTGAGGTATGTTATTGTTCAATGGTGTTAAGTAATTTGGGATGGGATGGGATGCATGATCACTCTTCTCTTGATATTGCAGATGAGGAGACAGGGTGGTATGATGGTCAGGTGTGTGTTCTTTTATTTATTGTTATTCTCTTTAATGTCTTACCTCGTTCACGCAAAATCTTGGTTCTATGTAATTTGTTATGCTTGACTATGTCATGTGATATGAATTTATCCTGTGTTTTTCTATTTTGTTTTGGTTCCGGATCTCTTGCTTGAAAGTTCCACGGTCTCCTTTAGGTTTTTCTATGCTGTTTTGGCTCTGGATTACTTGTTTTCTTGGAGATTCTGATTTCTCAGAGTCTTCGGGAAGAGATTTCAGCATTCATTTGTGATTACAAATGTACTGTATTCTGGTATTGAAAGACTAGAGAGGATCCAAATCTCTCCCTATAGATTTTATCTAAAAGACTCTAGTATATAATCACGGTGGCCAATGCAGGAGTATTTAAGTAGTGAAATATTTTAGCAGAACGCAATATAGCACATGATGTGGAATGCCTTAAGCGCACATGATGCTGCTTGAAAAAACAAATCATGGATGAATTAGTTTATGACTTTGATGGTGTGGACAATGTCATTTGGACCAGTATAAGTATGGTTGATGAGTTCTTTTTTGTGGTCATATATACCTGCAAAAGTATGCATACATGAAAGGTTCTTGAGGGCACATTAGACAGAAACCTCTCTAAGGTCCATAATATGCTAGAACTGTATTTTCTGTAAGGCCGTGCATGACCTCGAGCACGGGATATGTTGCGCTTGTCATGTGAGTTAGGAAGGTGTAAATGCCTCTGCACTAATGTATTTTACTACTAATAAAATATGAGGCTGAGAGAACAAGCTCTTAGTCTAAATTATGTTTTTTCTTGCTATTAAGCCTAAATATTTCTCTACAGGTATGGGTGAAGACTGCTGAAGTTTTGGCCCGTGATAGACTCTTGGGATCATTTTCTGTAAGGATTCTATTAAACCACTACCATTTCAAGTTGCAATTTCGCTGGAGACTCCTGTTAACCACAAGCCATAGCATTATTCATTCTTGCGTTATTATGTGCATACTGAAACTTACGATGAAATTAAAACTTGCAGTTTTTTATTTGTCTTTTACTTCTATTTCATAACACAACTGTTGTCATTTATCTTGTTAATGATGGGTCATGTTTTATCAACAACAAATCTAAATCATTGTTTTCCAGCTTGATAATTGACTTATTGAGCTTCTTTTGTTATGTTTAAGGTCAAGCCTGTACTGAGAAGATTGAAAGTCACTTTAGTCGGTCTGGCAACGTGCTTGCTTGCATCTGCTCTTATCCTCATTAACATTGATGGGTACCAAAATGAACTTAATCTAAGATCAAATGAAGCTGGAGTTCGAGTTATACCTGGAGTTTACAATGATGAATCTGCAAGATCATTTGAACCAGATGCCTTTTGTGGTGAACCTAATCTTCAATGATACATGAAGACTTATACTAAATAATTATCAATCATGGACCCTCCATGCCATTGTATTAATTTGAGTGAAGGGGTGATCCATATATTTCATTACCAAATTCTGTACTTACTGTACATATCTTAAATTGCCTTTTACACATGTATTTAGTATAGCATCTCAAAGTGTTGTATAGTTAAAAAAATAAAATGAGTATATGTACATTTCTCAATTTGTTGTTTCTTTTGGTCAGTGGGACTGCCTCAGGTAGAGGATTTTGTAAGAATGTCTTCAATCTCAGGATCAGAGATGAAGCATCCTAAGTTGAACTTTAGCCCAAACTGACAATTTATCAATACATACTTTGTACTTCTGATACGCGGAGGTTTGTTTTTTCGATGCGCAAAATCTCAAAAGAAATTAAGTATGTACTATTTGAATCAATCATCTGTTTGTATTTGAAGAGAGTGGATTGATTATCACAAAAAAAAATATTAGAAGAGAGTTACACACTGTATGTCCAAGAAAAATGTGTACATCCATTATTTAAACATGTGTTCCACTTACACCCGTCTTGTCAAGAGGCAGCCAACCGTGACACTGTGCAGGGCGTGTCAAGCTCACAACACTGGACATATGATGATGTCATCATTCTCATGTGAAGCAAAAGCCAATTAATAATACCAGCATCTATCTATGACTCTCTCTTTTTTTTATTACAACTTGCATGTGAAAGAAAAGAAATCGATGTACTCATGTAATTGCAACTTTTGTTAGTGCTCAATAAATACTTGTTCACAAGTTAAATTCACAAAGTAAAATAAAGCTTGTTGACATAAGTTAAAATACTCTATTAAGTTGTTAGGTTCTTATTTAGACTCGCCCAACATATGTTTTTCCATATATGCACAATTCTAGGCTTAGCCCCTCGTTTAAATTTGTGTGTATATTAAAGTGAATGATAAACCTCCATTTACACCAGTCAAAAACATGGCTAGGGACCCACCATGAAAGAGAATCATGAAAGTCGGCAAAGGGTTCATGCACCTTTCCCACTTCCCATCCTTTGCTTCTGTTTCAAAACAATCAGAGATTTCCCCCAATGAAGCAATAATTAAAAGAATGAAATAATCTATGACATTAAATATTTATTCTTTAGAGGCTAGATGTTGTGGAATTTGTGTAGGACTTTTTTATGATTTTTATTTTATCTAAGTGGTTTTAAATCTTACAAGTCTTGGATATTTTAGCCTCTGAGCAATGACCAAAAACAACAACAGCTTCTTCTTTTCTGCTTCTTGGCCATCATCCTCTTCAATCTTGAGATCTTATTCAGTGTGTGCTGTGCTTGTGTCATCTTTTTTTTCAGGTAAGGACTCAGGATAACTCAGTTATGTTAAGACAATGGTTTCTTTGGTTTTTCCTACATGATGTTATCCACATTGATGAAGTTTTACATATGCTATTTGATATCTCTAATGTGTAAGTACAAGTTTGAAAATCCTTCTACAATTGATTCTAAAATCATAATCAATTATGAGGAGAAGCTTATGTGAGTATCTTCTGGTTTTCAGAATAGATTGAGAAAGGAAAAGCTAATCCAAATATGCTATAAGACATCTGGGGTATTCATCTGATTCCCTTTCTATTCAAAACAAAATGGGGAACATAGAACACCCCCTTTAACTACAAGTATAATTTTTTCTTCTGTGGCTCATTCTTCTTGTATTTTGTTAGGGACTGGAGTTAATTGATTGCATAGTTAAAGAACTTGATTCATTACCATATCAAAAGGCTTTTGTAACCATGTAGCCAACTTATGGTTTAGACTTTATTTGTCATGAATCATGTATACTTGAGTGGATATTCTCTCTTTGGTATTCTCTATTGATGTTGTAACTTGTAACTGGCTGTGCTGAAATTGTGATTTGAAATTGGACTTAGTGATGTTTTAGGTTTGTCAATTTCATTTTGGGTGGGAGGGGAACTATCAGTCAATTAAAATTGTTGTGTTGATTGGGTAGTTGAATATAAACCTTATCATTTTGAATAAGGAATAACATTCTCACTTGATCTTTACTGTGAACAGAGTTGGGATGTTTGAGGGAGTAGTTTGATATGGTGATGCATCTACTCAAAAAATTGAGCAGAGCTATATGTTATGCTGTGGACTTCTACTATGGAGTTAAATTCAAGCTATGACATTGAGCATTCGCATTCTACACAAAGAATACAGCATGAGCTGTGGCCACTAGATCCCATCGATCCGAAAAAGGCAAAGTTTCCATGTTGTTTGGTTTGGAATCCGCTTCCCGTTGTGTCGTGGTTGGCACCCTTCATTGGTCATATTGGCATTTGCAAGGAGGATGGAGTTGTTTTGGATTTTTCAGGATCATATATTTTGAGTGTGGATGATTTTGCATTTGGTCCAGTGGCAAGGTACCTGCAACTCGACCGTAGTCAGGTGATGTTTCTCAAGTTTGCTGTCTCTGTCTCTTGTTTCACTTTATCTGTTCAAATTGTTCACATTCATATATATGTGCATGTTCTGTGATACAGTGTTGTAACTAATTCAACTTTTCTTTTTGGCTGATGATGGGATTCTGGGGAACTAAAGGACATTTATGGTCATTGTAGTTATATGTGAAACTGTTGAAGCCAAACATTGATGTATTAGGAAAACACCAACATATTTGACTGTAGTATTGATAATCATGTCATTGCTGGAAATGGGTTGCATTGGCAGCGTAGAGGGCTCTGTGAAATCAAAATCTACAAGTTATTCAAATGGGAATAACTTGTAGGTTTACACTTATATTTGAAATCTCCATTTCCGAATACCTATAGATATCACAAGATGCTAATTTGAATTGACACATTAAGTTTGCAATTGATTTTGATTACTGGTGCTTGATTCCTAATTTTAAACCTTCATGGTGCTTATTGTTTTGGTTTTTAATCCCAGCTGCATGATACTGGGGCAAACATGCTCAAAATTGTAAGATGTGTTTGTTATGCTCATAAGCTGAGATTATTGCCACTCAGTTTAAGCCATTGTTTGATGTTATGATTTTACCTTGCTTATTGTAAATGTAGTTTGTTTGTACTTTATACTTGTGTTGGAATATTTTTCAACTGGGGGGAGGGACAAACATAGGCGTCAAGGTTTTAATCTCAATGGATCTTGGCACCTGTTCTTCCATAGAATCACCTGGACCTGTATCACACCTATGTATCCCCAATCAGTGAGAGTTACGAAATCGTAACTTATACTCCGGAAATAGACTTAGATGTTTACAATTTGGGTTTACAAATCTCTCCCCTTTGATCTATCTGTTAAAATTTTGGTTGGAGTCAAGTTTAATTGTTTGCGAGTGTTAACTCTATTTGACATTTTGTGGAACTTGAAATGTTGCAGTGTTGCTTCCCTCCTAACCTATCAGCACACACATGCAAGCATGGCTACCAGCATTCTGAGTATGGCACTGCAATCACATGGGATGATGCATTGCAGTCGAGCTCGCGGTATTTTGAGAACAAAACTCACAACCTTTTCACCTGCAACTGCCACTCATTTGTTGCTAACTGTCTGAACCGGCTCTGTTATGGAGGATCAATGAGCTGGAACATGGTAAGTGTAGGAGCTCTAATACTATTCAAGGGGAGCTGGGTTGACTTCAGGTCTGTTATAAGGGCTTTCTTGCCTTTTGTTGTGGTTGTGTGCATTGGAGTTCTCATGGTTGGGTGGCCCTTCTTACTTGGGTTGTTATCCTTCTCTCTACTCTTGATGGGGTGGTTTCTAGTGGGTACTTATCTTGTTAAAAACTTACTAGAGTGCTAGATGCTCTTTTGAGTTGAAACATGGCATGCTTTTTCTTCACCAAATAATGTATTATTAGTTTTGTTTTGCTTCAACTTAAGTAGCATGTTTGGATCAACTTCTATTTCCTTTGAATCAATTGTGAAACCTAAAAGCAATTGATTCTGACTTTAGAATCAATTGTTGAAAGATTTTCAAACATGCATGAAATAGCTTTTTCAGTTTCCCGAAACCTCTCAAGTGTATTTGGTGCTCATTACAATATGGTGTTGGTGAAAGTGATTTTCAACCTTAATCCCATGGTGAAGGGGGTTATAATAAAATCATGATATAAACTTAATTTTAAGTTAATCTTCGGAAGTTGAATAAATAAATTATTGGCTTAAATACTCTGGAGGTCCCTGAAATTGTCTGCCGTACGAAAATAAGTCCTTGAATTTTTTTTTCTCGATTTCGAATCCCTAGAAATTGTTTTTTAATCAGAATAAGTCCCTACTCGTGTTTCCAGCCTATGTGGCACAATTTTTGCTGAGTCATTTATTCTACGTGGCTTTTCTATTTTTTTTTAAATACACACGGATTAAAAAAATAAAATTAAAATCTTTTTAGGGATTTAGGGTTAATTAGATTTAGGGATTTAGGGTTAATTAGGTAATAAGATTTTAATTTTAATTTTAAATGTTTAAATTTAAAATTAAAATCTTTTTAGGGATTTAGGGTTATTTAGGTTAATAAGATTTTAATTTTAAATTTAAATGTTTAATTTTATTGTTTTAATCCATGTGTATTAAAAAAAATAGAAAAGCCACGTGGAATGAATGATTCAGCAAAAATTGAGCCACATAGGCTGGAAACACGAGTATGGACTTATTCTGATTAAAATTTTTTTTCCAGGGATTCGAAATCGGAAAAAAAAATTCAGAGACTTATTTTCGTATTGCAAACAATTTCAGGGACCTCCAGAGTATTTAAACCTAAATTATTTAGACGTTTATTTTCATCAAAAACTCATTAATTAAAATGTTAAATTGAAAGTAATTGTTCCTCCGACGTGGAATACGTGTAAAATCATTTAACAATGACGGTGCATATCCATTAAACTCTTATTTGTTTTCCACGTTTACCCTTAAAAGTGTATTTTTATCTCTCCTAATTTATTCTTCTCATAGGGATAGTGTCAAATGATATGCAGCTAGCTAGTAATCTTTATTTTATCAAACAAAATGAGAAGAAAGATAGTTATACAGTTCAATCGTCAAAATCTCATTAGTTATTACAAGAAGGAAGAGTTAAGAATCCAAATAAACAAGCTGAATGCTGATAACATCACTGGACCGTGTAGGATTTGTTCAAATAGGCTCTGTTGCTATAGCAAGAGGCTTACAAGGAGTTAGTTATAAAGTAAAAATAATTAGGCTCCATACTTAGGAGCTTTCCAAAGCTTAAAGGCTATCTCATGCAAGAACCTATCTGCCGGTATTGTAAGATTTCCACCATGCTGCATGAAAAAGAGAAACAAAATAGAGTGAAGCAATCATAAAAAAAAATGAAGTTTAACCGTATAGCTTAACAAGAATATATCACCACGGAAATCCCAATCATTGTTAAACATCAGAAACAAAGTAATCTAGTGATTCTGTAGATAGCATCAGTAAATGAATTGCTAAATTGCTAGTATATAAGCTCTGACAATTATACTTTGCAAAAACTACCAATACTTCAGAATTGAAGATGTTTATGGTATACTAGCAGAACGTTCAAGCACACATGATGATGGTCAATAATAAGTGTCAAGTATGTAGAGTTTTGGAAACAGAACATACATTAAGAACAAGAAACAAGACCTTGTAATAAGTCGTGCATCAAAGCCAAAAATTGAAACATTGATGACGAACTTGTGAATAAAACCTGAAGTAAAATCTCAAAACAAACCTCCATGAAGTCTTGGAAATAAAACCTCTCTGCATTATCCTTGCGAGTCACTGCATCTTGCCATTGAGCAATCAACATAGGAGAATGGAGCCTGCATCATTTGGAATGGAGATAAATAAGCTAGACAATCCCAAGGATATCCGATAGTGATACCTTTGACCACTATACTTAATTACCTCACATCCTTCCGAGGAAATCCTCCTTTCATAGCATAACTTTGTAGAGGATAGAGCAGTGAAAGATAAGATTTCTCATCTGCCCTCTTTGACACTGAAAACTTGGATTCGTCATCCTCCGAGACCTTGCCATAGCTCATGACAAGGGACAAGTGCAGACGAGAACTGATGTCAGATCCGGGTTGAGCTTGGTTCATTAAACCACCAACCAATGCATTGATATACTCCACATTCTTTTCACCAGCTCCAATGTGAAAGAAAACAAGATCAAAGTTGTTACTGTCCTGCACCTTCCCTTCTTGAAAGCCAAGCAACTTGAGCAGCTCAAGGGCCACAACATCATTTTCATGTAATCCAGCATCATAATCTTTTGCCAATGCATCCAATTGAAGAACATTGAAGCCAAGTTTGGAACTAAAAGATTTCAAACCTGAATGGTTGGTCAAAATAGCAGCTTTCATTCCCATAAACCTGTATTCAGAGAAGTAAGCAATCTTGTAACATAGTTCTGTTATAAAAACAACAAAATACAATGAAGAAAACAGATAAAATAAAATACCGATCAGGTAAGGTTTGTTTTTCCGGCGAATCCTTTTGGCTATCATCATCAGAAACTTGCACATTCTAACATTCAATAAAACAGTCAATGATAATATACCATTATAAAGGGAAGAAAAAAAACATCTTAATTATTCACTATCCACCATAAGCATGGACAAAACCTAATCCACCAAAAGCATGGAAATCAATAACCATGTTTTTAAATTAAATTTTCATACGCGGCTTCTACTTATTTCTAGTTTACGAAAAACTCATTATAACTAGTAAAAAGGAGAGGTATACAAGTTGATTTTAGTTTATGCAGAAATCTACTTAGAAGGCTCCTCCTAGTCATGGTTTTAAATTGTGATACGTAGCCGCAATATCAATATCTTTTATTTAGTTCCCGTCCGCATCGTGATGGCAATTGTGACCGTATCAGCTACATTTAACTGCAATTCCCCATAATGTCAAGGATTGCAATACAATTGCAACCATAATTTAAAAGCATGTTAGTAATCATTTCAAAATTCCTTTTTTCTACAAACATTTGTCAGGAAGTTTATCCAAACTAGCACTTAGAGGTCTTCTCAATCACAGCAACCATTTTGCATCGCAACCATTTCCTCTCACTCCAACAAACAAACACAGATTAACAGATGATGCAGAGAAACACGCCTCGCAGAAACTCCCAAACCTGCACCTCCGATCTCCTCACATTGCCGGAACTCCCTCACCTCCGCTCCCACCGCCACCCACCCCCTAAGCGAATTTTGTTTTTCTTAAAACAATATATAAATGAGACACCCCCCCCCTTCAAAATTTTATCCTGCATCTTTCAATTAGTAATTTCGCCCCCATCTCTTAAAATTTTTGTGGTCCTATCCCTAACCATGCTTGCAAAATTTCTTTCTAAGCTATTGTTGACAAGTTATATCCAAAATGGCAACCATATAAAAGATTATTGAAGTCACACAATCATTATGCATATCAAGTAAACGGTTCTAACCACGTTTGGCGCATCAAGAAGCACAGCGAATTCTCTAACAGTTCTCTGATCCTCGCTTTCTGAAAACTACACATATTCAAGTAAATTTGAAATTCACAGGAAAAATGAAGAGAACATGTTATAGCAAACAAACACGTTGTGGAAGAAAAATATAATTGAGAAGGGATTGATTGAACCTGAGGGTGGAGAATTGGGGAGAGACAAGAAACCACATGAAGAAAGGGAAGCGAGAGAGTGAAGATGAGAGTGTGATGGATCGATGGAACGGGCTAAACCGTCGCCGAATAACACCAGCGATCGACTTGGCTTGTCTGCCATTGCTAATTGCTTGGATTTTCAGAATTCTGGAATCAGATGCGAACGATGAAGAAAGTCAGGAACAAAGAGTATCAGAGTTAGGGGTGTTTAGTTTAGCTTTACTTTTTGAGCTGAAGAGATATGAATACCAAGTTTAAAAATCATAAATAAAAATGTTTAAAGAGAAAAATGATTAGTGTAAAGTTTCGTCAACCAATCAGATTTTAAGGATGTGTCACGTGCCCACGTCTAAACTCATGTTTAAATTTAAAAAAAATACACTGATGTGGTTTAGGCTGAAAAAGCACAAATTCAAACGTCAAAACCTATGGTAACATGTTCAATATGGATTTAAAGTGATGTCTGTCGATAAACCTAACAAAATTGAACCAATTAAATTAGTTTGGGTTGGATTTTGATTTCATCGGTCTATGGACGACAGGTCGCTTCCAGAGATACTTATTGATTAATTACCAACACAATCCTCATAATTGCAGCGGGAATCAAACCCAACCTTCTTAGGGGAATTGTTATGTCATTATCAACTGAATCAACATGTGTTGGTTCTATCAAGCCGATTTGGCGTTGTGTTCTGGAGGAAAAGGAAAATGAAGAGGGAAGAAGAAGGGCCGAATGTGATTAAAATATTTTATGCGGACTAAAACCGATGTGAAAAGTTTACTAGCTCGCCACATGAACTATTGACTAGTCAAAATTGATGACATGTGAGCAAAAAGACTAATTTAATTTAAAAAAAATTCTTTTTTAGGGACGCAATTTAATTCTCTTACAAAGTCATAGACGTAAAACCTACTTAGGCCTGTTCGACTGGCTGAAAAACAAGAAAAATCAGGGCACACTAATTATCACCAGTTTCGTTAAAAAATTTCTCGCAACATATAGCACTCCTCTTAATCTACAATAGTAAATGTTAAAATACGAGATCACTCATTTTTTTTAAAAGCCAAAAAGAGTTTCCTCAATAGATCTTGATGAGGCCTTCATGATTCTTTATAAGATCTCATTTTTTTTAAAAGCCAAAAAGAGTTTCCTCAATAGATCTTGATGAGGCCTTCATGATTCTTTATAACCGTAACATCATCTATGATACTGTTGCACTTATCTTCAATATGAAAAGAGGAACCGAAAAAACTGGAATTCTATCCTAGGTGTTAGAAGATGGTTAACAAAAAGTTAAAACACATAATAGTATAAGCTGTAATTTTTCATAGTATTGTGTAATTATTGAGCTTGGCTCCGATATTTCCCAATGCATGGTCATGTGGAGAGGCTAGCAAATGAAATAATTGAAGAGTTCAATTCCATACAAGGCGATGAGGGCAAAGGTAACTAATATATTTCATTTATCACAGATTCTGATCCTGTGCATTCTATTTTGTCATAGCAAAAATTGGAATCAGTAAAACAAAACCCATTCTAAAGCAAAGAGTCATTATTCCTATATAGAGCAAATAAATTCAAAAAGGTAGTATGGATATAATTCCGCAGTTACATGGCTATATAATTTAGGTTGATAAATGGTTTTCAACTTTTAAATTGCCCTAAACTTCTACTTAAATTTCCGGAATAGAAATAATACTAACGCAAACGCCAACAACTACACTGCCACCAAAACTCATGATTTCCTTGTTGCAAATGGGAAGGAAAGCTTTTTCAGGAATTGAAATAAAACCAACTCATACCCCCAACAGCTATGCTGCCACCAAAACTCATGACTCCTTTGTTGGGACCAGTTCAGCAGAATGAAGCTCCTCAGATGGATCTGTAGTGTCTGGATCCCCTGTGTTCAGAGATTGATCAGCAGTTTCCCCTTCCAACTCGTTCTCACTAAATAAATCCTTCTGAACAGGTACACTTCTTTGTTGCTGGGATGAAAGAACATTTGCGATAGCTTTAATAGCAGCAGATGCTTGGTTGCTATCAACGCCATCAGCGACATCAATTCCATTAACATTAGGTTCCTCGGACAAGTCATCCAGTCGTGGGGGAGGAACGAAAAAGGGAATTTTACCCCTCTGCCAGTCATGAAGTACCATCTTTGCGGCAGTCATCAGGTCAGGCTCACCTCCCTGGAACACAAGTAAATGTCACACTAAAGTCTGCCATACAGCCCTTAACAAAGCAAAAAGCTTCCAAAAAAAAAGAATTAAATGAATACCCAAATGAAACAATTTGACAAACTACTGACATAAAAGAGGGGGAAGGGGATACCAAATTACCCATTGAATTGCATTGGTTTCTCCTTCAAGAGGAGAAGCAAGCAGAAAATAACTGCTGCTTTAGCTCATAAGCCAGTCAGGACAAAAGATAGATATCTCATGAATAGAAGAATGTACACAAAGAAAGCATATATAGTCTAAGCCGTCATGAAGAAAGCTAGATACATTGATAGAGCTGATGGTCAGAACCAAAAACAATCCTATAATGAATTGCTTCAAGAAAATATAAAACTAAGAATCTAGATGACTAGATCAACTCAGAAAGAATACCTTCAAAAGTTTGCCTGTCGATTTGCAAAGCTGAAGTAGGAAGTCATTTTCATCAACCCTGATGACAAGAAAAACATATTCTGAAAACCCAAGTGTTGTACATAAGCTATATTAACAAATTGACAAGCAAATCAATGTAAGTATTAACTGCATGTCATAGTCACATGTAGAATGATCATGTCATCCCCAATTTACTTTTAATGATTCATCATTAGGTGCTAAAACTAGGGGGCAGAGGGGGGAAAATTTACAAGATGCCTTCACATAGAGATTTTCACATTTTAAGAATCAGACCAGCTGAGCCAAAAGCTGCAGCCTGATATAATAGGGTCAGGCAGTCGATTTTGAACCACTTTAACTACTTTTAGTAGTCTTTAGTTTTCATGTCGGTTGGTTTGATGAAATGGTAAGAAAATGATGTTCTCTATCAACTACAATAACAGATTTTGTAAATATCAAAGATTGGAAGCTTAGGTCATCATCAGCAAACACAAGAATACAAAAGGTCAACACGCTTTACAAACCTACTTGTCACCATGAAGAAAGGCAAAGAAACATACCATTCTTGTATTCTATATGCTCTTTGCAAGTGCTCCAACTTCACACGTTTCAAAACCTCACCTATATGATCTGCAGCATCTTTCAAGTTTGTTACACGTACCTGAAAATAAACCAAGTACTTAGCCAGAATGTAATAATCTAATGTAGATATTAAACTAATAAGCAAAATAAACTTCACTAGGACTTCTGTTAGCATATTAAAGCAGGAGTAAATTATTCAATGAGCAAGTAAAACAAGCGTGAGTCCTGGCAATTAGAAAATACAACATAAAATGATCATTAGGTTGATAGGTTAACTCACTACAACTCAACACAGTATTATGTATCTATAATAGATAGTCACCATTTTAACAAATCAGCATACTAGTGAAGCAATATTGACCATAATCATATTTTGTGGGCATGAATGCCCGCAGATAACACCACTAGTCTGTCTGTGCCTGGGCTAAATATCCCAAAGAGATATTAAACTAGCCCATATTCCTTTTTGTAAAACCTAAGAATACTTCATTATGGAACTGAATTTTACAAATCACAATCAATAATATACCACTAGACAACAACCCAACAAGCTAGATGATATCGCTGGAGACTACCGGTTTGACTGGTTAACACCATATCCCTAAAAAGTAAAACGAGAAGCCCTAACAACAAATTAGAACAACCAAAGCCTTTCCCCACTAGGTGGAGTAATCTACATGAGTCCAATGAAGTTATTATGCTCAGTAAAGTAACACTAAATGAAAAAAAGAGTCCGAACATAATATTATTCACTAAGTGTTTGACAAATAAAATTAGAGAATACAGAAAGAAACCTACCACACCCTTTAGCACAACATCTGTTTCAGTATCTTTGTTTTGGTAGACAACACCTGGGCAATCAATCAAAAAGGTCCTCTTTGTAAGAGTTATATACTGCCAGACTTTTGTTTCCCCTGGAATTGGAGCAACCTTGCAGACCTTTGACACATAATGGCACACGTCAATCAACATGTTAAAATACTTATTCCACAACCATGCTTTGAACATGGAGTCCAGAGAGGATTTGAGAATAAATTTGAGCTTCTATGCTTGGATTAATTTCCACGCCAAACAAATTAAGCAGCAACCAGAAGAAGTAAAGGAGAAAGAATGCTTACATTTTTTGTTCGCAGTGTATTAATCACTGATGACTTCCCGACATTTGGATATCCAATAAATCCAACGGATATTGCTTGCTTATCAGTTTTCAATCGAGCAAATTGTCTCAGAACCGATAGAAGTGAACCCTAATCATGATAATGGCTATTAGGAAAATAACAAATAGCTGAAGATACAGAATAGTTAAAGGAGAGGAAAGAAAGATGTGTTATCTCCAACTTCAACAATATTTTATTTCTTTCACGAAGTAACACAACTAAAACATCAGGTGTACTACATATACCTTTCCAAAGGACTTGTTAATGCTTGCGTGGAATGCTAGAGTTGGATATTCTTTAGACAAAACTCTAAGCCATCCTTTTGTTGCCCAAGCAGGAATCAGATCACACTGCAAAAAATTTGATTTAAAATGTGATATATTGCAAAATAATAGATTAGGGTATTTGGTGAAATTTTAGAACAATGTCAAGCACATAAAATGATCTTAATAAGTAATAACCTTATTCAGTAAAAGCACCATGTGCTTGTACTTGCAATTTTCTTTCAAATGCTTCTCTAAATGGTAACACCGTGTTCCTTGCGGATCCCTTGCATCTAGAACCTGCATTAGGATACATTAACATTCAAACTTGAAAAGTAGAAGAGAAATGTGTAGGCCAACTCCGTGGAATATGGCAGTCAGAACAAAATTTGACCTACTATGGACTCTTCACATGAAAGAAACATGAAACTATCATAGAAAGAAATACTTGAAAAGTGGAATATTAGCTCTTGAGCTTTTAACTTTTATCCCAAATATTATCATGACAAACTTTATGAAAATTAAAAATCATGTTAACATTTGACAGAGTAAGGTCGCATGCCAATTTGCAGCAGACATGTCCATCATAAAGTACAATTTTTTAACCTTTAGAGTTTAGACACCAAATCGAATTACCTAATAAGTAAACACACTTGCATGTCATGTCAGGATCAGTCAACATGATCATACACATATGCAGAAAGTTGAACAAAATTGCTACAAAAGATGAGATTTTACCTGGACAACAACATCTGAAGAATCTATGACCTTGTAGAGTTCACCCCATATGCGTTTGCTTTGACCTTTCTCAAACATATTATGCCGCACTAAATCTCTAAATCCATCTGCTTCATCAGCTTCTGCAGTTCCACTAGAACCGTACTTTTCTTCAAAAGCTTCTGAAAAGTAATGAAGAAAAATATTAACAATAGTTACATTAACTATAGCATTAATTGGTTGAAGAAATGACGAATCACATAAAACAAGCACTGCCACAAAAGAATCAAAAAGTGTGGTCATTCAGTTTCAACTTTCAGTTAAGCAAATAAACTAACATACAGCTGGGTTGGAGGGGAGGGGTTTTTTTTTATGTTATATTATTTAGTTCGAATTTCTGGAGGGGGTGGGAGGGGAATTGAGGGGACCAAAATCACCTGTGATTCAATTTTTAGCTCCTTCCAAAATTAGGGAAAATGGAGGGCTGATAGATCATGTGACTAAAATACCCTGACACATCCTTACATATATTTGTAAACCCAACATTGTGTTTAGAAGTTCAAGTAAGGAATAAAAAGTATATTTGTTTTACTATCCGTGTCTTTCCTCACAAACCAAACAAGAAGAGGCTTATTTCCCCTCTGCTCCCGCCTCTAAACCGATCAAATTATCTAATTAAAATACCTCCCCTCCCCTACTCTCCTTTGAAGTTTGAACCAAACAGAGCATAGGTACACCAATGGAAAACAAGAAAACAAAGTAAGGATGTTTGGATAAGCTAAAAAAAATCTTCAAAATAATTTCTTGATTTTTTTTCAAAAACTATTTTTCCAAGGTTTTAAATCATGGTTCAGTGTACACGCCGCATCATAGTTTTGGACTCGAGGCCTCCACCACACTGGCCGTATCAACATCATTTCTCCCTAATTATTTATTATCCACAACGTCAGGGATACACAACCCCAATTGAAAAACTCTACTCTAAAAAAACACACAATGAATCCAACATGCTAAATCACAAAGAAGCCATAATTTTTACCATGTGAATCATCAGCTTTCTTAGCTAAGGACTCATAATCAGACGCCAACAGGCCAGGGCGCTTTCTTTTAGTCTTGGGTCCAAACGCATCCGTGAAAGGCTGTCTATCAAGAAGGTGAACCCTTGATTGCTACATCCAAAAACCCACAAATCAATAAATCAAAAAATTCCACACATTAACAACTATGCAACTGAAGAGAACCAAAATAAACAAACCTTCTGATGATCATTGAGCAGTGACAAGGGCAGCTTCTTCTCCTGGAGAATAACATTGTAATTACTTGACATACGAGTTTGCAGCTCTTCTCTGAAAAACTCAAGCTCTTTCTGATTCACAACCCTAGTGTTCGCTGCGATGATCATGAAACCAACCAAAACAATTAAAATTCTCACATCAAACCCTAAAATCTTGATGATAATTAATCAATGAATTGATGAAACAGGAGAGGACTGACCGAACCAGCGGCGATCAGGTTGGATTCGCGTGGAGGGAAGCTCCTTGGACTGTAACTCGTGGGATAAGATCTTGCCCCCTTTGTCGCGAACGGGTCTGGACTTGTACATCTTGAGACGGCGGACGGTGGCGGCGGAGCGCACCTCCTTCTTGGTGGCGTCATTGCTCCGGTTCACGTCGAGGGAATGCTTCGGTTTGCCGGAGACGTTGACTTTGCGCTCCTTCTTCTTCGCCATTTCTGAGAGAGTGTGAAAGAGTAGTGAGGCGCAAGGTGAGAATGAGGTTTTGTAAGAAGGGGATGTCGGCTAAACTGATAACTTGGAAATGAAGGGAGAAAGCTATGAATTAGGGTTTTACACAGCTTTTATTAAAACATTTTATTTTATTATCAAATTTTTATTCAAGTAGTACATATTTTTTAAAAATATATTATTAAATCAAAATTAAAAACAAATAATTAATGAGTCACCAACAGGTTGCTGGTTGCTCTTTAGCATCTGGTTAAGAGTTCGATATGTTTGGAGGATGATTTGTTAGGAGAAGTTTACTAACTTAATGTGATCTTAGAGTCTCTGGAGATTAGTCTATGGCTGCCGACTGTGAGAATACCTTAAGAAACAAAACAAAAAAACGTTTTCGGGCCTCCTCCGTAAAAGTGCTGGAGTTGAATTGTGAAAACGAAAGTCACAGTGTCTTCCATGGTTCTAACAACGGGTTTTGAGTGTTTGTGTTTTTTAGAGAGTCATCGCGCACACACCTACACAATAGCTTGAATGACAACTTCTTTTCATAAACTCGAGATGCTTTAGTTCCATATGACCTTTGCCCTTAACATTTACCTCGCTTGTGACAAGTCTTGTGAATGAGAAAAAAATATATGTTGAAAGAGCTAGCCCTTCAATGATGTGGAGCTTCCTGACTTGAAGTCTTCCATGGAGGAACACATGGCGTTAGTCATCTTGGAAAACTTTCACGATAATGACTACACTTTGGCAGCTTTTAGGTGTTCAATCATGTCCGCTCTATTTTTACTCAGCTTACCATAACTGAGATGAATCTCAATTTGGTCGTCATAGTTGACCAACAAAATGTTTGCTTGACAATGAATCCTCTAGAACGACCAAGACGATAGTGATTTGGGTCGGCCAAAATTGTTAAGGTAAAGATGATAATAAAAAAAGTTGATTACTAGAAAAATGTACAATAGATTTTACAGTGAAAACCTTTTCAATGTGAGAAGAAAAGGTCAAGGACCCAGCCAATAATAACCTCCATTATAAACAATATAACAAATACAATATATTTTCATAAGCTTACAAAATTACTCAAGAAAAGTGACTCTAACATGGCAATTTCAAGCTAGTATACTTTGAGCCATAACCCAAAATAGCAATGACTTACTCTCCCCTTTACTTACTCTTCACTTTACTCTCTAAAAAGGATTTCTCTTTTTATACTTAGAAGGGTTTTTGTGTTTGTATGATTTCTTTCAATCTCAACTCCTATTTTACAAAGAGTTTGATGACAAAGATTCCTACACTATTCGATGTGGGATTTTGTAACCTTTTAGATGAAAATTGGTTAACAATTTTTTTTTCATCCAATAGATATTGCACTTCAAGGGATAACCCCTAAGGAGAAACGCAAAACTATGATAATTTTGAATTCGAAAATTTATAGTATTGTTAATGTTTTAAGTATTAGTTTTTTTTTGATAGGCAAGAATTGTTTTAAGTATTAGTGATATAAATATTAGAAAAAATTTAAAAAAATTGAAGGCATGGAATGACTTTGGAGTGACATGTGCCATTGACCATTGATGAAAAACCTTTTTTTTTTTTTTATGGGTGGGCAACCTTCTTCTTGGTCCACCGGTGCACCAGAGGCTATTTTAGACTTTTTCCCTCTTTCTTCTTCTTCCTTCCCCTCTCCCCTCCCTACCTGCTCCTAAATTACCAAATTTTCTTGATCTGAACTGGAAATGTTGGAGAAAAACACAGTGATAATTTCTCAATCATAATTCACATCTATGAGACATTTGATTACATTGTTTTTTAATTAAAGAAATCGGCCCCCTTTTTGATAAAAAGAAACAAACACGACACTGGGTAAGAGAAAAAAAAAAACGAAAGAAGAAACAGAGGAAGATCGTGGTGATGGAGGCGCGGCCCGGTGGTTCCGGCGAGCGGCGCGGTGGCCTTGGCTGAAGAACGAACAGGTGAGAAAGAAGCCCCAATTCAGGGGTGGGTCGAAACCCTAATTAAATTTGTGGGCAGCGTAGCTGCCGCAACTAGTGACTGCGTAGATGGTGAATTGGGTGTCTTTTGTTCGGAGATGGCGGTGGCGGTGGCCGGATAGCTCCGACCCAAAGAATCTGTCGTCGCCGCCAATCCTTCCTTCACTGGCGGCGTTGGTGTTGAAGGAGCGGGAAGAAGAAGCAGCGGAGCGAAACAGAGACCTGAAGAGGTGGCCAGAGGATAGGAGGCGCTTGACGGCGAGATATGAAGCCATTGATTGAGGTCGAAAACGAAGAGTATTGCAGAGGGATGAATGTAAGAACGAATCAAGTGAAGAGAGAGCTGTGTTGTGCTGTGTGCTTGGAGCAGTGAAGGGTGTTGCCGGCGAGCAAGCCAGGAGCAGGGAGAAAGAAGAGGGTTGTCAATTTCCATTTTTACCCTTTTAATCATCATCAAATCCTAACCGTTCAAATAAAGAATATTCCAAGATTCCTGAATCAAATGGTGTGTTAAGCATGGTGCACCAGTGGACCAAGAAGAAGGTTGCCCACCCTAGTGGGTAAAATAATAATACATACACTTCACTTGTTTTCTCTATAGATTTTTTCAGGTGCTCTTTTGGACAAACTAACTTAGAGGAGCCTTATTCATCACTCATGATGTCTCTCTTGAAGCTGTCAATTCATTCCCATCTATGTACAATGGAGAGCTAAAATGCTGACAAACATTTCCTCCTATTCAGTACATCAAGCAGCACTTGGATATGTAGATGCACACAGGTAGTTAGATGGAGGAATAATATGCCACAAAAATGATAATCATTCCCTTTTGTTTGTTCAGAAAACACTTCTCTAGTTCTCTTTCTTACCCTTGTCCCTTCACAGCAGTAAGGCTTCCATGGAACTTGATCCCAAACGAACATATTTTTCTTCTCAAATTTCAGCCTCTGATGTGAAAATAAAACTAGGAAACACAGTGGTGATATTCCTAAGGTAACAAAGTGACACAATTAGGTATAGTTTCAAATGACTTTATGAGAAGGATCAGAAAAGGAAAGTTCCATACTTCAAATAAGGAAGTGTCATGTTCTTCAAGAGGGATGGATTTCTACTCACAAAAGCTTTCCAATCTTCTTTGCTGATTTTACCATCATTGTCCTTATCCACATCAGCAATTGTCTGCATATAAAGTTAAGGCCATATAATTACTATGCCCAACTTAAGATAAATTTTCATATAACAAATGCTCTCTACACTCTTTTTTTAAACACTCTTTTATGGTTGAAATCCATGTGGGATCTACTAAATTATATGGGTCCTACTCCCAATTTGGCAAGACCACATAAATTTCAACCAATAAAAGAGGAAGTGTTATAAAAGGAGTGTTAAAATAAGTGTGGGTAGCACTTCTCATTTTCATATTTGATAGAAGCTGACCTTATCAACAATAGCTTCAAGAAGATCATCAGAAAGGTGCATGTCCGATTCCATCAGAATGGCTATAACCATTTGCTTGACCTAAAACCAAGTAAACCAACCATTTAACAATAAAAAATTATCCACACTCAAACTTCACCTCCACCATGGAGAGATAAAGAAATATAAAAGAGAAAAGTGGCATATAAGATAGGTGGTGTGATAGAAAAATAAAAGAGAGATAAGAAAAAGTGATTGGAAATAGAATGGAAGAAAAATTGAGTCTGAATACATAAAAATTTGATTGAAATCTTCAATTTCCAAAAGGGTGTCTCATTCCATGTCCCATCAATAAATTTTGGACATATAAATAAGAAACCATATTAATGCCTCACTCATGTCTTTTTTAATTTACATGACAAAACTTGATTGGTTGGACAGGAAATTGAAACAACATTTGGGTACAAAAGATCTTTAACTATTTCACCAAATAATAAACTTGTGATACCAAAATGTGACGAGGCTTAAAAATGAACTTGTGCACTCACTTCCTCTGGTTCTATGAACCCAGTTTGCCTCAGGTCATAGAGCTTAAATGCAACTGCACAACATCATTAGGCGACAGAGATTAGATGTAAGAAAAAATGAGTTCACTGCATGAAGCCAAGAGATAGTCTCATTAGAACATACAATCACTTTTTTCCTCTATAGGAGCATAAGGATGGAAAACATTGAGCGCGTGGACAAATTCCTCAAACTCGATAACACCATTTCTCTTTTCATCAAAAAGATCAAAAACCTAAAGAAGAAACATTTAGCATATATCATAAGTATATTCAAGGAATTTGTGAAGGAATCATGAATGTATGAACAAAAGATAGTATTTAAATGCTTCCATTTGCATGTTCTATGTGTCCTGTGATTATGTACTTAAGGCATAGTTGGCCATCAGGGGTTTCAATTGATGCATCTTCAGGGGAATTGAATCATGTTCACTTATCTTCAAGTTGGTTTAATGCACTTCTACCAATTAGCCAAAAGTCATGTTATAACAAATAAATTAAGAGAAAAAACTATTATGTGAAGATTACATCTGAAATGCAGCAAAATGGTTTTCCCCAAAAGTAATTTAAAAAGTTGAACAACTATTCAGCTATATTCAATTATGCTTTTTATTTTTCACTTTCTGAAGTGAATCAGTTATGTAGGCCTCCAAAGTTGATTTCATTTCCAATATAGTAACTAACATGAAGAAAAGCGCCATGACTGAAAAATATAAGAATTGCTTACTCGATCCAGGAAAAGACTTTCTCCATTTGGGTTTTGAAATAGTGCCAATCCAAGCTCCACCTACAATAGATAAAACATACAATTATCACTGCATCACAGACTTAAGGGAAACCCTCAATATATTGCCAGATTTTTTTTTATGTTGTGTCCTCTTAATAATATTGTTCAAATGCAGCTCCATCTTTCTCTCTAATACATTAACTTTTCATGTTTTCTTGGATGACCATACATCTTGTAACACTTATCTTATCCTCTTGTTGATCCTTTATTACCCAATTTTCAGTAGCATCAAGCATTGTTGATCTTAAGATTGAATGTTAAAGTTGTCCTCTGTTAGCTTAAGAGGACTTGTCTATGATAATCATAAATATATGCCTAACCACTTGACAGATCTTACCTTGTGAATCAAGCCATCATTAATTACGGTGCAACTTAACTTTGTAAACAGCACATGGAGGGCCTCCACTTCATTAACAGTAACTGCAAATTGTTAACAGCAGAAAATCCAATCATTAGAATCCATTATTCTTTAGTTCATATCAGCAAATTACAATTTTATAGCCAGTGCAGAACTTGTATTGCACTATATGTTCCATTCCATCCATATAAAATTATAGTTCAGGCTTAAAAAAGTTACATTCCATCCATATAAAAATACAGCACAGGTTTATAATTCAAGCCCCTTAAAGGGATACATTAGCTGAGGATTGAGAGAGACTATATGAAGAGTAAATACAATTTTGGTTCCTAAATAATTGAGGTAGATTACTTCAGTTCCTTACAGACATTGTCATTTTAATTTAGGAAGATAAAAAATGTTCGAGTTAGCCCTTTCTAAGGACTTAAATTAATCATCATTTTCATCTTTCCACAACTAAACAAGTTTTATCTTTCATGGACTAATGTGACTAACTTTGTATTTTTGGATACCAAAGAAACTATTTATTGTTTCATATGTTACAAATTTAAGTCTTCAAAGTGCAGAAGAAAAGGCAAACCCACTGAATCCAAACACATTGCCTAATTTGTAGAGCAAAATTAGGGTTGGTTGAAAGTGCAGAGAAAAAGGAATCTTTCACTTGAAATCCACAAGTTTACCCATCTAAGAGCATCTCCAATGGAGTCCTTATTTTGAGGCCTTAAAATAAGATCCGGATCTTATTAGATCCCACCATTGGAGCTATCTTACATGGCATGAGATCTTAGCAAAAACTAAGATACGTGCCTTAGCTCAAGTACTCTCAAATGTGGGATCTTAAATAAAATAATATTTTTTCTCTCTCCTTTAATACCATAAACAAAGTAAAAATTAGGGAGAGAAATAAATAATATAAATATATTAGGTACCGTGGGTCCAGTCAAAAGTAAAATAAGATCTCAACCACTAGAGTGAAATGTGCATGAAAACCTTATGAGTGTCTTAAATCCTATGTGGCAATTTAGGCCCATAAAAATTGAGTTAAGTCCCAAAATAAGTTCCTACCATTGGAGATGCTCTAAGAAGTAATCTAGAGAGAGATAATATTTTGACAGGGAGAAAGGTAAAAATCATAGTTTACTGTATCAGATTCAGAGTTTTACAAGAGAGTTGTTTTCATGGAGAGACACCACATCAAAGCTGGCATGAAACCCCACTTGTGTGAAGTTTTTAGCAATAATAAATATGGAGAGTGATCAAATTCAAATCAGTTAGGTGTATGTACCATTTAATTATAACTTTGTTCCCCACATGGCAGAGGATCCATTCATATAATACTACTATATATATATATATATTATGACCTTCACTGTCAAAAAAACATATACTATAACCTTAACCTGCAAATCTATACCATGATAGAAAACCACCGCATATAACATAGCATATGATCCTTCTACATTCAAGTTTCACATCATGTATGTGCAATGTGAACTTAAGTCACCCATAAAGTAAAAACTATTGACTGAAAATAGTTTTTGAGCAACATGGATCCTCTTCAGCCATATTCTCTGCTGCAAATTTTTGGCCCTTGATTCTTATATTAAATGGCCCAGTTTGATTCATAAAAGGTAAAATTGGTCAAAACTTTAATACACTTGGCATTTTGCTGCTGCAAAGGCGACAAAGGATTAGAATTTGTTTTCAAGGGAGGGGCTACCATATCATCATTACTATGAAATAAAAAGTAAAATGCAAACATGTACTTCAGAATTCTGAATTTCTGATAGCATGTTGGGAAATTCTAAACCCAAAATCAATTCCTGTGAGTAGCTTCTGGGTGCGAGATTATGATCATTGCGAGATTGGAAGGGAACGAAACACAATGGAATTGACTAATTACTTACATCTGGTTTCTTTCGCAAGGCGAGCAAAATCCTTAGCAGTACATTCACGTGTCTGTTCCTGATTAACATTTCTGAGTGGACAAAGGTTAAAACAACCTGCCACAGCAAACACCAGAGCCTCAACCACAGCTATGAGTGGCATCAACGCCGCATAGACACGCTCTCCTAGGGTCCTAGATCCCAACAACGCTTGTTCAATAACCTTAAAATTCACAACAACAACAAAAAATCACACTCTATTCATGAATCTTGACACCCCAACTAATGAAATGAAGCAATTTTGTTTAGGCTAGAATGAGATGAAGTAAATTTGATGAAATTTGCAATATTAGTAGCAAAAAATACTTACAGGGTCATCTGTGGCCATGGTGTGGTGTGTCTGCTTCTGCAACTAGGCCTAGCTAGGAACCAAACTCTTGATGATGATATAATGATTTTGATAGCTGTTGTTATTCTGGAAATAGTAGAGCAGCATTGTTGATTCTTTTTGTTAAGATTAGCCTTCCTTGTGTAGGTTTATATGTACAATGATGATTATTAATGGCAAACATTATCTATGAATGAGTTGGAAGTTAATGAAAGGAAATGCCTACTGCGCATGTGGTCCTATTTGTTTCAATTTCAGACAAGTTGGAAGATGACAAACAACAAACAGTACTCCAGCTCTGAGCACATTTTCCACCTCACACGTTTGCTCTCAACTTCAATTCATTCGGACAAGTAACCCTTTGATGTGGTTTATATATGCTCTCATGTCACATATCAAGTGAAATGGTCATTACATTCATTTTTACTTTTTGAGCAAAACTAAAGAGACCACCCCCAACTTCACTACCCCTTGAAGACTTAATTTTCAATGAGTATATATTGGCTCCATGATGTGGTATGGAAAAAAATGCATACACACTTTTAAGTGAGGTTTGCATTTTTTCTTATATTACACTTTTAAATGAGCTATACATTTTTACCGTAAAATTTAATGAGAGTTTTATTAAGATCAATGAGGAGGTATTATTATTTTTTTTTACAAGGAGGGGCTAGGCCTCAAAACAAAACATAAGCTAAACAGGGTTAGATGCTAGAGGACGTAACCTCGCCCCTTATTCTGAACTAACAGGCTATGACAATTTCCTATTGGAGACTCCACCAGATTGGTACCAAATGGAAAGCCGCGCCCATTGCAAGCTAAGTAATCAGCAATGAAATTTGTTTCTCTAAAAGTGTGTTGGAACGTCATTGCCTCATGCTCCAACTATAACTTACATATATATTGTGTTAAATCACCATAAGGATGAGAGTTAATATCATGGGGCGAAAGCAATCGAGTAACCTCAAGAGAATCATTCTCAATGACCACTAGTAGAATAAGTAGAGTTAAAATGTTAGATAACAAGAATATAGCATGTAGGGTCAATCATGATCATCCTGTCTAAACAAGCAGCAAACCGCTTAGAAGGTCCAACGTTCAGTGGGCTAACTTGGAGAACATTCAATTTTCAGTGCTAAATAAAATAGCAAGTCAAAGAATTGAACAACCAGAGGTTGAAGAAGAAGAAGCTCGAAGCTTTTGATAGATTTCTCAATCTGATAGTTTGTTACAATCAATCTCAAAACTAACATAACAAACTTATATTGATAGTAAAGTAACTAACTACTAGTTATTACAACAAGGTCCTCAGCTTTCTATAGAATTTATACACTGGTCCTTTTCTTCATTTAACAGCCTCCCTCAAACTGATGGGCGAAATATGTCAATAAGAGCAAGCTTGCTAATAAAACCTTGAAAAATCCGGGGCTGCAAAGCCTTGGTAAACACATCAGCAACCTGTAATGCAGTAGGTATAGGCAGTAATTTGAGCACACCAGTTTGCAATTTCTCTCTAACAATATGGCAATCAATCTCCAAATGTTTTGTGCGTTCATGAAACACTGGATTAGCAGCAATGTGAAGTGCACTTTGATTATCACAAAATAAAACAGGGGTTTTCTCACATGGAATCTGCAAATCATGTAAAAGAAACAATAACCATTGAAGCTCACATGTAGCATAGGCAAGAGCTCGATACTCAGCTTCACTAGAAGATCGTGATACTGTAGGTTGTTTCTTTGCCTTCCATGAAATTAAGGATCTACCAAGATAAAAGCAATAGCCAGAAATGGACTTTCTAGTATCTGAACACCCTGCCCAGTCAGCATCTGAATAACCTTGTAATGAGATAGAAGTATCTCTAGGAAAGAAAAGACCAAGACCTGGTGAATTCTTAAGATACCTAAGAACCCTAGCAGCAGCCTGAAAATGAGAATCCATGGGATTGCTCATGAATTGACTCAACTGTTGAGTTGCAAAGGATATGTCAGGCCTAGTGGTAGTCAAGTAAAGCAACCTTCCAACCAAACGTCTATAACTAGCAGGATCAGAGCAAGGTTCTCCCTCATTCAAAGTAAGCTTCACAGAGGGATCAAGAGGGGTGGAAACTGGTTTGCTGCCCAATGTTCCTGAATCTCTCAGCAAATCAAGACAATACTTCCTTTGACAAAGATTAATACCAGTTGTTGAGTGTGCAACTTCTAAGCCAAGGAAATACTTCAAAACTCCCAAATCCTTAATTCCAAAAGCCTGCTGTAGAGAATCTTTAACTTGCTGAAATTCAAGTAATGAATTCCCAAACAAAACAATGAAAAGCACCAAAAATAACATCAAAGTTATTTCTCTTAGCCAACTTGTGCACTGAAATCAGGTTGTAATCAAATTCAGGCACATAGAGAACATGTGTGAGCATAATGCAACTAGTTATCCTAACAGTACCAACATAAGATGTATGAATTACAGTACCATTAGGTAACTTCACACCAATAGGATTAGTGACTTTTCTAAGTGTTTCAAATATTAACTTATTGAAACAAATGTGGTCACTAGCCCCTGAGTCTATAATCCAGTCTCTACTGTTATATTGTTTAGAACAGGACAAGATTCTAGAGCATGATAAAATTCTGGACAAAACTCTAGAACAAGAAAGAACTAAGGATTTACCATGTCCTGAAGTGTGTCATGATGCTTTCACCACATGGTTCACACTAGCATTTCCCCCTTCTGATTCTTTCTTTGATGCAGTGCTTACATGTTGGATCATAGCAATAATTCTTTTGTATTGATCTGCTGTGAACAACTCTTCATTCTCCTTCTGTGAATGTGTGTCCTCCTCTTCTTCATATTTTTCAACATTTGCATTATTAGCATGACTGGTTGTGTGAGATGGACCACTTGATCCTCCATATCTTGGAGCTGAAGCAGTTGGAAAACCATAAATTCTGTAACAATTATTAACAGTGTGACCCACGTTCTTACAATAAGTGCAATATTTCTCCTTTGGTCTATAATTTCCTGGTGATCTACCCCTTCCATAACCTTTATCAAATGATTTCTTTCCTTCTGCAGCATTAACAATAGCCTGACTATCATCAATTTCTTCTGCTCCATTCTGTCTCTCATGTTGCATAGCAAGTGAAACTACTTTAGCTAACTGTGGAAGAGGGTGACTCATCAAAATCTGTGACTTCACTACACCAAAATTTTCATTCAATCCAAGTAAAAACTTGATAACATTGTCCTGATCTTTATACATTTTCACATTCCTAATTGCATCACACCTACAAGGTACAGCGCAAATGCATTGAGGAATTGGCCTATAATGCTCTAATTCCTCCCACAAAGACTTCAAAGCTGTATAATATTCATCAACAGACATAGAATTTTGCTTCATCAAACTAATCTCATTGTGAATTTCAGAAATTCGAACTAGGTCTCCTTGAGAGAATCGATCCCTAAGATCTCTCCATGCATCGCAAGCATTTTCAACAAAAACAATACTGCTAGCAATAGAAGGTGTTACCGAATTGAGTATCCAAGAATGAATTAAGCTGTTGCAACGATCCCAAGCATCGAACATTGCATCTGTAGGGTTTGGCACCGGAATTTCTCCATTGAGAAAACGAAATTTGTTCTTCGCTACCAACGCGCGCTTCATTGCTCGCGCCCAACCATTGTAATTTCGACCATTCCGTGGCGGATTCACCATGACTGCAGATGGATTCTCGCTCGCATGTATATAATACGGCGATGATGTACTCTGACTCGGATCCTGTACCACATGAACTTGCGGTCCTCCATTGTTGTGCAGATTTCTGGTATTCACCATGGTTGCGGAAGCTTGTGGTGATGGCAGAACCCTTGTTAGGGCTCTGATACCATCAAAGAATTGAACAACCAGAGGTTGAAGAAGAAGAAGCTCGAAGCTTTTGATAGATTTCTCAATCTGATAGTTTGTTACAATCAATCTCAAAACTAACATAACAAACTTATATTTATAGTAAAGTAACTAACTACTAGTTATTACAACAAGGTCCTCAGCTTTCTATAGAATTTATACACTGGTCCTTTTCTTCATTTAACAGCAAGGAAAAAACATAACAAAATATTACTATATCAAAATATTTTCATTTTCAAAAAAAAAATTCAACCTATTTTTTATTCTTAATTCAGATATTACACTATTACAGTTTCATAAATTCATAGTGATTTTTTTTCGCTTAGTGCTTACAAAAGTTTTTTTTTCTTTTTCGCTTATTCATGAATTTTCATGAATTTTATCCCGAAAACCGTTACTGAGTCAACTCGTCATCTCGGTGGCTCAGCCACTATTTCATAGTTCACCACCGCCAAAATTTCACCCCTTCTTCTTCTCTCCCCATGCGATTCTCATGAACCGTCGCTTCCGATGTCGTCGTCTTCTTCTGGTACCGACGCTCTAGCTCTTGCGCGCAACCGCATCCTCTCAAGCAAGCTCTACTTCGATGTGCCTCCTTCCAAGGTAAGAAAGAACTAACCAACTTCCCTCACCCTTTGAATCTGCTTCTTGAATTTTGAACTCTGGTTTTTCATGGTTCAGGTTCCGCTTATCTACTCCGAGTCTTACGATATTTCATTTCTCGGCATAGAGAAACTGTAAGCAACGATTCGATTCTGCAATTTGCGATTACCTCACTCACTTCACTTAGCTTACTCACTTGTGTAGTTGCAGTTTTTTTGTGGTGAATAATGAATAATCAGTTATCAATTTGCATTTAGAGTTGTGTAACTGTTTGTTAATTGTTGTAGGCACCCGTTTGATTCGTCCAAATGGGGACGAATTTGTGGATTTCTTGTCTCTTTTGATGTTTTGGATAAGAAATGCATTGTTGAGCCTCTTGAAGCTTCCAAGGATGATTTACTAGTGGTAATAATCACTTTGTTCATTTTGCTTTTAGATGCATTCTCATTACTAACTCTGTGTTTGGAAACTAGATAGATTTCGTTTCGACGATGTGGCTAGGAATTAGGAAATCATTGTGGGGGAAGCTTTTGTTGGGGTAAATGGTGTTTGGTTTGGATAAACATTGAAAGTTAGTTAAAATGTGTTTCGTGGGTTCAAGGCAGAAAAAAGTAGAAGGGAAAATTTGTTCCATTATGATTAATTGCAGAAAGTAATTCAATTGTAAACTTGTGTAACGAGTTAATGTCTCTTGATACCACTAAGCGCGTAGATCAACTGACACGGAGTTGTTCTAGATTAAGTAGAGGTCTCAAGTTCGGTCTTGTGCCGCCCATAGAGGTTCTACCCATCTCGAACGGGATTGTCTCAGTAAAGGGCGTAGATCAACTGACACGTGGTTGTTCTAGCTTAAGTAGAGGTCTTGAGTTCGTGTCCTATGAATACAGTTGCGTTAAATACTTGGTAGAATTTTGCTGCCCATAGAAGTTCTACCCGGCTCAAACAGGATTGTCTCAAATCTCAATAGAGAGGATACATGTGGTTTAAACAAAAAAAAGTTAATTTCGCTTGATTTCTTGATATATCTTTGTTAATTGTATATGAATATTTGAAACTTGTGTGCTCAAATAAGCAAGTGGTTTAATAGAGATTATCACAGGGTCTTGTTAGAGTGTTGTTCTAAACCAAGTAATAAAATTTATAAGTATTTACCAACATTTATTATCTGGCCAATTTAAAAAGCTGAACATTTTTCGAGCACAAACACAGCTGAAGTTTTCAATAAATACCTTCTATATTTTTATTCTTCAGTCAGTGCCTGTGATAGCGTTTACCTTTATCTTATTTAACCAGTGTTAAGTAGTTTTATATGAAAGATTTGTGTTTTACTGCCCAAGTTCCTGATGAAGAAAATTTATCCTCTCTTTTTGGTGGCTTATATTCTGATCGCTGAAGTTACTATATTGACTTTTTTATGCTTACCATTTATGATTTTCACAACAAACAATATGATTCAAACTGATTTAATTTAAGTTGAATGTCTGATGTTGAGTCCATTTTCTTTCTTTCCTTTTTTTTATCTAAAGGTGCACTCAGAGTCGTACTTGAATAGCCTGAAGGAAAGTTCAAATGTTGCTACGATAATTGAGGTACTTTACACTTCCGTGTAGGCTTGAGGCAGTTATTTACTATTTTGTGATCTATAAGTAATTAAGTATCATTATTCCTTACTTTTCTCTGAGAATGCCTTAAATGGAAGTTTATGTCCAAATTAATATAAAAATTATCATCCTGTTGTATAGTGGAAACAAACTAATATGGTTGTGCTGGAATTCTTTAGTTTATTTGTTTCCATTGGTTATTTTTTTATTACAGAGCTGTACTTGCTGAGGCTTTATAAGGTTGACATATTGAAGACTTACTGACAAACTAATAAAATTTAGGTCCCTCCTGTGGCGTTATTTCCCAACTGTCTTGTGCAAAATAAAGTTCTTTTCCCATTCAGGAAGCAGGTAAAGTAACTATTTGGTCTTGAATTCTGGTTTGCATCTCTTAGAATCTGATCTTACTCTTATTCTAATGGTAGGTTGGAGGAACTATACTGGCTGTGAAACTTGCAAAGGAGAGAGGATGGGCCATTAATGTAGGGGGAGGTTTTCATCACTGCTCTGCAGAAAAAGGAGGTGGATTTTGTGCTTATGCAGATATTTCCCTATGTATCCACTTTGCATTTGTTAGGTTGAATATTTCAAGGTACTGTCATATTTGATCATTGCAATTGCAAATTAGCTTATTCCATGAACTTATATGCAAAAATTGCCTGCAAAATCTTCAGAGTGATGATCATTGATCTTGATGCACATCAAGGAAATGGTCATGAAACGGACTTTGCTGATGATAGTATGGCCACAAAACTTTCTCTTCCTTGTATTTGACTTTGTATCTTTTTAGTATTTTCAGTTTCAACTAATATGAACTTTGTAATGGCAGGCCGAGTCTATATCCTGGATATGTATAACCCTGGAATATATCCTTGGGTAAGTTATTTACTTTGAGATTTGTTATACGAACTTTTTATTTTCCATTCATGAAGCCATTTTTCTGCATTTATTTTTTATACATTTGTCTCATCTATTCAACATTGCTTGCTGACTTCTGATATGCTGTCTGTGTCCTATGGTTCTATCATTCATTTGTATCATCATCTCATATGCCTTGCCATGAACGGTGAATCTTTCTCCCTGTGTATCCCGTTGTGGTGTAGCATTATAAAGCATATATTGCAATTTTATTTTTACATTCCACTGGTGAAAAAAAAAAGAGCGTGAATCTTTACATCAGGAAGGGTGCTGTCTTGTGAGCTAGGTCATGTCATGTCATGACCTCAGGGGTTCTAGTCTCACAAGACTAAGTTTGCATTTATTTGACAGTCTCTCGAATAGTGGTAACCTCATGCTCCAGGTATTGATCCTGTTGTGGTGAGAGCCAAATTTTGGAAAGGCCATTTACATTAAGGTCTTCTTTAATGATTTCTCTATGAGTTTTCTTTGGCTTTTCTCTATCGATGTTTATTGAGCTAACCTCCATATACATCTTTTTATCAGGCTTACCTCAACATAATCAATACTAGGGCCTCGATTTAAATTGAAACCTTTTAACATTCTAGAAAATGTTATTTATACCAAGCTGTACATGCTATGAATTTCTCTGTTTGCATCTGCAATTGGCTTGTAAATGAAGTGGGAGGCCAGAAAATGGTTCTGCTAAAAGATATATTGATTAAAACATTAATGACTACCTTATAAATAGTGATGCTTTGTCATTATGTTCGAGTAATGCTTGTTCCACTATATTATAGGGGGAAAAAGCTTAAATATGTATCTAAAGGTGGTCCATTAACAGCAATGAATTGTTATTTGTTTTTAGTTTAAAATGTGCATGTATGCTGATATGACTATCGTCAATTAATAACCTTAAGACCTGCTTATGACAAACTCTTATTAACATTTCTGCATTCTATATTAGGATTATGATGCAAGAAACTACATAAATCAGAAAGTTGAAGTAAAGGTATATTCATTATATCAGTTGAAACTTGGTCTTAATTGTTTTCTGATTTGCTTCTATAACATTTATTTCTCTTTTCCCACCTATCTTTTAGAGTGGAACTCTTACAGAAGAGTATCTGCAGAAATTAGATGAGGCACTTGAGGTATGTTACATTTCATAGTAATATTTGTTATTCACTAATAATATTCATGGCTTGAGTACCCACTGGAGATAAGCTGTATCCTTACATATATATAATTTTTGCTTTGGCATATTCTATACAATTATCCCACGATATCAGTGATCCTCCATATGTTTTTTTCTCTTACCCTTGCTGTTCTTTATTTGAAAATCAAACCAAAGGAAAGGAAAATTATCAGTTGACTGGTCAGTCTCTATTTCTTCCCTTCCATTCTACTCCTTTTACCTATTTTTGATTTTGTTATTCAAGGTTGCTGCGCGAAGGTTTAAACCTGAGTTGGTAATTTATAATGCTGGAACTGACATCCTAGATGGTGATCCATTAGGAAGGTTGAAGGTAATGTTGTATTCTTGGATCTACTTTATCGCAGTAAACTATAAACCTGTATTAACTTCAGTTGGCTGGTCATTTGTTCTTGATGTGTAGTTCCTACATGAAAAGAATATGTCATTATTATGAGTCTGTGTTTTAGTTAATTCCCTTGCCACTCATCGCAAGGGGTGATATTGCTATTTTGTACATGCAGATCAGTCCTGATGGAATTGCTCTTAGAGATGAGAAAGTTTTTCGGTTTGCTCGTGAGAAGAACATTCCTATAGTCATGCTCACTTCAGGTTTGCTATTTTTCCCTCCCTACCATAGTCGTGAACTTTTACATGAGTGAAGATGTGTGGGTGGCTCATATATGGGTGTTCTTCAATAAATGAATCTAGGATAAGCTCTTATACGATTTTGCGTTAGGTCTAACTCTACCATATACATATACTTATTTAGCAATATCTCTAGTCAATGTGGGACCTTAATAGTTTTATGCCCTAATGGAGATAGGTTCTAGGAAATTAATTGTGGAAATTGGCAACATTCTCAACCGGTCCATGCATGCAACAAAGTTTTTTTTGGAAACTTCAATTATATTCTCAGCCTATTGGAGATTTTATCAGGTTGTCTTTATTTGCCATTCCATGTTTCAGGTGGATACATGAAGTCCAGTGCCAGAGTCATTGCAGATTCAATTGTCAATCTCTCAAAAAAATGCTTGATAGAAACCAGAGGAGGTCCAAAGGCTTAGTAAGAGAGCTTCTGTACTTTCCACGTTATGTGATTATCCTGTGATTTACTGACCAGTGACCATGTATGGGTTATAATGTTTCATATTAGTGTTTGATAAAAAAAGAAAAAACTGAATCTAGATGAAAACGTGTTTTACATATATGAGTTGTAAGATGTCTGTAAATGTGAGTATATGATACATAAAGTAGCTGTAAAAAGTAGCTGTAAATTATGTATATGCATGTGAAACTTAAATATACGGTTGATCACGATCCACCAAAAAAAAGAGGGTGACCACATGGGAGATGTCTCTACCATTCTATCTTACTTTATCTCCTCTGCAATATGAGTTCGGCAAATTTGTGAACGGAATTCAGTCCCATTTTATTTTATGTGCTGATTTAGTTTATGTTTGGAATTTCATTTCAATTTATGAAAAAGATTTATGTTCTATTGTTGTTTTGAACTGCATGCTATCATTACATGTTGGTTTACACCAATTGATATGGATATCTGAAGTGTCTGAGTGATATTGGAAAATGATTTCTAAACCTATATTACAGTGTTTACATTCAATCGACATTTAATCAACATTTGCGGTTTTTAACAGTCTTAAACCATCAATAGTGTGCAAGTTATAAAAATACCTACCAAAATTTAAATTTAAGTTTTAAACGGTCTAAAACCGCCAATCATGTTTAAAGTTACAAAAATACCTACCAAAAATAATTTTGCAATGCATTTCTAAATGTACATTTTTTAATTTTCAGAATGTGTTTTTTCAAAATGCATTTTGGAATTTAATTTCTGATAAGTGTTTTTGTGGCAATTTTCATTACTAGCAATTCAGAGATGTCAAAGAGTGTGTATGTCAATTGAATGTTGTGAATGTTGAGGTTTATATCGCACAATGTAGTTGATATCATCTCATTCAGTTAAGAATGCAATTATATGCAAATCTCGAGATATTTAGTTACTCTTGGCACCTTGACAAAAAAAAAGATAATAATAATAATAATAATAATAATAATAATAATAATAATAATAATAATAATAATAATAATAATTTTCTCTAGGCAATATCTGAAGCAAACATAGACCAAAGAAAACATATCCACATAGGTAACATTAACAAGCAATAATTTATCCATTAAAAAAAGCCATAATTTAAAAATACGACAAAAAGAAAATAATTACAAGAACTACATCACAAAAGCTAATTGTTGTAGATGGAAAGTTCAAGGCCTTATAAACCCTCCATTAGAATCTCATACTTCCTGTGTGGAAAGTGTCATATCTTACAATCGGGTTACTAACATATGCTGGTTGGTCATTTTATATCCACCAACCAAAACATAATGGTCCTCCTCAAATGGATCAAGGTCGGTCTGCTCCTTAGGCTGAAATTGTTCTTTCTTCAGCTTATGGAGTTTATTATTAGTGACTAATTCAGGATGTTGTGTAGAGTCTATGCACCCTAACATAAACAATAAATTGAATGAGCATGATTTACCAAATAAACAGCAGATAACTTGTAGTTATAACCCATCACTTTACACCTCTGACCTAACCATTTATCAACCTAAAAACTAAATAATGAATTTAAACTGATAACAAAAATTTACATGTTTAAACAGTCCTTATTAACGATCAATTTTGAAGAAAAAATTGTGTTCCTATATCTACTTAGACTTTCAAGAAAATATTAAATGATGTTTTTCCAAGAAATGTCTTTGCAATAACAATAAATAAGAAAAGATAAAATGCATTTTAGAAGGTGAAATAGGAAAACAAATAACACTTTTATGAAAATTATCAAGATTAATAGCACTTCTTAGTTTGTGTGTTTCTTCTCTCTGTTGATCGTTATATAGGAACAAAAATAGTAGTGGATTAGTACAAATCATCCCTCCTCAGGGTTTGAACTTGACCGTTCGCCTTGAATTACATTTAGCTCAAATATGTAAGCTACTCATTCCACCCCAGTTAACACTACATATTATGCAACAAAATGTCAAGCCATAATAAAATTACCAAGAGGTGTGTCAGCTATCAAGAAATCTGACCTATAATGAATCCTCAGGACATATTTGCAATAAATACAGAGATGAGACCGCGGAAAATTATGCAAACAATGTAGTTTTTTTTTTTTTGAACAAGCAAACAATGGAGTTGGAGTATCATCTCAATCAGTTAAGAATGCAATTATATGCAAATCTCGAGATATTTATTTGCTCTTTGGCACCTTGAAAACAAAAAATAAATAATAATAATAATAATTTCCTCTAGACAATATCCCAAGCATACATAGACCAAAGAAAACATATCCACATAAGTAACATTAACAAGCCATAATTTAAAAATACGACAAAAAGAAAATAGCACGTTCGATAATTATAGGAAGTACACCACAAAAGCTAGTTGTTTTAGATGGAGAGCTCAAGGCCTTATAAATCCCATATTAGAATCTCATACTTCAAATGTGCAAAGTTTCATATCTTACAACTGGGTTTCTAACATTTTCACTTTCTGGCAGGTCATTTTGTATCCACCAATCAAAACATAATTGTCCTCCTCAGATAGAAGGGTGGTCTGCTCCTGAGGCAGTTGAAATTGTTCTTTCGTCAGCTTCCGGAGTTCATTAAGAGCGACTGGTTCAGGATCTTGTGTTGAGTCTATGCAATTGGTCTAACATAAAAAATAAAGGAAAAAATGCAAATTGGTACCTTGAAGTTTAGCTTGCGTGCAATTTAATCCCTTACCTTTTAAAATGTGTATTTATAACCTTAAGCTATTTGAAGCGTGCAAAACAACCCTCCTGTTACTATTTCTATTAAATTTTAATAAAATTAGTCATATTAAATGCACATGACATTTTCTCTTCCAAAATTATCCCTTGTAAAAACTCACTGTGTTCTTCCCATTCCATCTAAAACCTAAACTATCTAAGACATTGTAGAATTTTCTTATGTGTTTCCAATACAAATTCTATTTTCATACTTCACATCCCTTCCACAGCCATAATCACCAAGGAGACACACAAAGAATCCATTGCACCCCATCCCCACACCAGCGTCCTTTCCTAGTGCAAGAGTAATATTTGAAGGTATGCATTATCCTATTTTTTGTCCTATAATTAAGGTATTGTTTCTAGGGCTTTAGCTTTTAGCAGGTAGAAAGTGTTGATGAAATCAATCTTTTCCATCCTAATAGTTATATATACTTGAAGTTGCTTATTTTCTTAAGATAAAATCAATTTACTCTGCTTTTCACTTCGCTGTTACGTACGTACATGTGTAGTTTCTTAGTAACGAATTATATTACTAGTTTTAAATAGATTGAATAAAAGAGTGAGCTAGTGTCATATCAGAATAAAAATTTGAACAATTCTTAGGTTGTCATTTTTTTTGAATTCATCTCTAACTCATATCACTACAACATTTTAGTCCTACAGCAACACCCGAAAACCGTTGCATAAAGTCAAAAAACCGTTTCCTTTTCTTTCTGAAACGCTTTTGAACGTGTGGTAGTCTAAGGCGTTGCCTTATGATTGTGCAACGCTTTTCGGTAAAATTCGCAACAGCATTCCAAAACCGTTTTTCTTGACTAAATGCGCAACGCTTTTATTGGTTTTCTTTGGCAACGGATACCCAAGGGTTTCCATATGTGACAGGAGTAAAACGTTGTATTATCACTTTAAAGGGATACAATTATAAAACCGTCTTCGTAGGATTGTCGAAAACGTTCTCGAAGGCTTTACAAAAGCCGTTGTCTAATATTTATGAGCACGGTTTCCTAACCGTTGTCAAATGTTTCCAAATAATTACACAACTGTTCGATTATGATTGAATTTCTTACAACATTTTGTGTAATTAAACAAGAAAATATCCAGCAAACTAAAATACACAGCTATTACTATAATTAATCATAAAACCAGTGCACTCATTTTGTTTGTGAGTGACATGCCCAAGGAGACAACAATGCAAATAGATGATAAGGAGTTTTAAGCTTCCACCTCAGACAAACACTGAAGCTGCAAACATAATGAGATCATTTTAATCAGTTCAGAGTTGGCATATGAAAACAGTTTTTATCTTCTTCAATTCCTAGCAAATGGTATGCATGATCATAAATTTCCTTAAACATAGAGCATAAGCAACCCATAAGGTATTTCCATTTACCAAGCATCGGTATGGACTATGGATGATCCTTTTTAAGATGTTGAAATTATTCAAACAAGAATTAGTAAAAAAAATCAAGTTTCTTTATTCATGTATACTCATTTGGCTTAAATTCCTCATCTAAGTGTTACAAATCTGACCTGAGACACCTTCCTTGCTAGAATGGTCAATGACAGGGCCTGTAGTGAAGGAATTGCGTGAATGACTGCATCATAAACAAGTCATCAGAATTAATCAAGTGTAGAATGGCTTCGAGTTTGCCAACTTCCATGTTAATGGCATCTGTTACCAAGTTAAAAAGTAGCAGATCATAGCAAAGAAGCTCCTCAGCTTCAAACTGCAAATAACTAAGCACATATCTACCTCTAATATAATTGTAAACTTCTCCAAACCAAGAAGTAGAACACCAGTACAAATGGCGAAGACACTCAATCTACAACTCCTCCAAGTAGTACTATGGAGGAAAGGATTCAGCTGAACAGAAATTAACAATAGATATAGTAAAAAAGCTATTTCTTAGTAAAAAAAGATATAGAAAGTTAAACTTTCCAGCTTATAATAGTTTTTATTTGCAAATCAAATGCAACAGAACCACTTACAATATTGGTTAAGGCCACACAAGTGACACAACAAATATGGGAGGGACAAATCAATAGCATGAATATTTTTCCTCACCAGGTTTTATGAAATCAGACACATCAAAATCGGTAGCCTTTAAAGGTGAATCTTATCTGTTTGATTTGAAAAGAAAATTCTGCATACAAAGAGGAAACAAAAATATTTTCATGTATACTTGCATAACTACATATTGCTTATATATGTCAGCGGACTGGACCACACCTCTGGTTTCATGTCCTGTTGTACCAACCTTAAGCATTTGCCCTACAACCACTGCTGCATCTTTTTCAGTATAACGACTGTCCTTCCTGTTAAAAGCAAAAGTAGACAAAGTAAGTTTAGGCCAACACCAAACATACTTACTTGGCCAATATCCAATCTAGCAGTTCTCTACCCTCACATTATCTAAGGTAAATTGTCAACAAGTTCACCTTAATAGGTATATATAAAGGAAAAATGGAAAATAAACGCAACAGAAACGATTTAATAAATTATTTCCCAAAAGGTATATACTGAGTAAATTTTAGTCAAGTGCTGCTCAAGATCACATGAACTTAGTGAAACAACCAAAGAAAGAGACTAAAAACACGAGTAACTTACTCCATAACTATGTAGACATATGAATCAGAACTACATGGAATTTGACAAAAATAATCTAAATACTTTTAGAGGCAAGCATAACAAGAAATAAGAAATCTAAACCCTCAGATGGAGAGATAAAGTGTAGCAAAATTACCTCACAAAGTATGAATGCAGCAAACTACACATGATCCTTGACAAAGGTTCTGCATAAAAGAGAAAAGTGACAACACAAAGGTTATAGAAATAAAATCAAAGAGCGAATTTCAAGTACACCACCTTCAAACTGCTGTAATGGCCTACAATGAGCAAAAAAGAAAATTGAAGACATAGCATCAGCTATGAGTAATGCAAAGACAAAGGAGAAGAAGAAAATTGAAAAGCATCAGCTATGAGTAATGCAAAGACAAAGGAGAAGAAGAAAATTGAAAAGCATCAGCTATGAGTAATGTAATCATGTATAAAGCCAAAATCAAATCTGACAGAACGTGAGTAGCTTCTATGCATGAGAATTTATTTTGAGAGAGAGAAACTGGTCCAAATATGCTCTTAATCATAAACCAGCAAATTCTGTAATATGGTCACTTAAAAAGAAAACTACATTGTTTAACAGAAAGTTGTCACCAGAATAATGAACCAAAAGTATATCATACTCCCTTAATTTTTCACTTAGTAAAACTTAGGCTAATGTATAAGGCTCATAAATGCCCAAGTGTTCCAAATTCAATGGTTGCTTTATATTGGACATGAGAGCAGCAAGAGAAAAAGCTGTTTCTTTCTCAGAGGGGCTTGTGTTTTTAGACATGATGTCCGTAAAATTAACAAACTGCACAGAAGGGAAACATGCTTCAAACAGATCTAGTGATGGAAAAGAAAGCATTTAAGGCATGTATGCCTCCTAAGGACTGAGTCTCCATCTTCAATGGCGACACTTCTTGTTCTAACCTTAGAAAACAAATTTATCAGATCAAGATTAAGACACATGCTAAATTACATTAAGGTGATTGATTGTCGAAAGATATATCAGGTTAACATGTCGCAACGAACCTTTCAGACACTTCCAATCCAACAGAACGTGAGTAGCTTCTATGCATGAGAATTTATTTTGAGAGAGAGAAACTGGTCCAAATATGCTCTTAATCATAAACCAGCAAATTCTGTAATATGGTCACTTAAAAAGAAAACTACATTGTTTAACAGAAAGTTGTCACCAGAATAATGAACCAAAAGTATATCATACTCCCTTCATTTTTCACTTAGTAAAACTTAGGCTAATGTATAAGGCTCATAAATGCCCAAGTGTTCCAAATTCAATGGTTGCTTTATATTGGACATGAGAGCAGCAAGAGAAAAAGCTGTTTCTTTCTCAGAGGGGCTTGTGTTTTTAGACATGATGTCCGTAAAATTAACAAACTGCACAGAAGGGAAACATGCTTCAAACAGATCTAGTGATGGAAAAGAAAGCATTTAAGGCATGTATGCCTCCTAAGGACTGAGTCTCCATCTTCAATGGCGACACTTCTTGTTCTAACCTTAGAAAACAAATTTATCAGAACAAGATTAAGACACATGCTAAATTACATTAAGGTGATTGATTGTCGAAAGATAGATCAGGTTAACATGTCGCAACGAACCTTTCAGACACTTCCAATCCAACAGGAACAAACCTGGAATGGGATGGTGGTGCGTTTCAGTTGACCAAATTCACTTCTTCGTTCCCAATCTTGTTCTTTGTTCGTGCACTCAAGAGACGACAGAACCGCTCTCTATCTTCCTCGTTAGCAAAATCATCAATGTGCAAGCTCCGAGGAGAAAACCATCATCAGTCGATTTCACATAAAACCCTAGTGCGCGGAGAAGGAAATCGCGACCACACTCGCGCGCGGAGGAGGTGGTCTCATTCCAAAACATGGCAAAGTCCAATAACATAAGTTGCCATTGAATAAGATTATAGCAGTATTAAGTATTCCAGAGCTTTGAGTAGCATGATCTAACAATGTCCAAATACTCTCATTCCAAAACAACAAATTAAAATTTAAAATGAAATAACACAACTCAAGTAATCCTAATCCTTTCATCAATAGGCAATTGAAACAAAAAATCAACAATGAAGCATGACAAATTGCTGCAAAGTGTAGGAAAGCATTTCTGGATAAAGAGCAAAGAAAAAATTAACCTCATGCATGAGTTTTCATCGCCTTCATGCAATTGAACCAAAAAGCAGTTATGAATTGGAATAGAACTAGGTTGATATATGTAACAGAAATTATAGGGAATTGAAGACATAAAAAGACGAGAGAACTAGGGATTCCATTTTACCTCGAGCAATTTGCAACAATAGTCTTCTTTGTTCCCAATCTTGTTCTTCGTTCGTGCGCTGAAGAGACGACAGAACCGCCAATGTACAAGCTCCAACGAAAAAGCCATCATCTACCGATTCACCTCGACTTCCAATCACCTAAAACCTTAGCGCAAGGAGAATCACGACCACGCTCGCACGCAGAGAAGGAAATCGCGAACACGCTTGCACGCCGAGAAGGAAATCGTGAACACGCTCGCGCGCGGAGAAGGAAATTGCGAACACGATCGCGCACAAAGAAGGAAATCGTGAACCCTAGTGATGGAGAGGGTCGAGAAATCAACGAACCCTCTGTGTTGATGGAGAAGGAAGGGGAAAGCAAATCGCGAAGATGAACGCGCGATAATGAAAATTTTAGCGGTGGAATTATGTTTTAATGAATTGTATTCAGAAACGCTTTATCGTAGGGATATTAGGAAACGGCTTTAATACGTAGGTGAAAACTAATGAGAACGTTTTCATGATGGTTTCTAAAAGGCAGTGGGGAAAAAGCGTTTCCCATTATTTAAGATATAAGTTTTTACCAGTTCAGGTAACAGTACAGTAAACCGTTGTCTTAGATCCTCTACAGATACACTTATTCAGCCGTAACAGTGCCAGGTGTTGCCAAATGACCAAAATGTTGTAGTGTATACTTATTGTTACAGAAATGTCATATATCACATGCATAATTCATGGAGGGAAGTTCAATCATATACCTTCAATAGGATATTTGTAAAGAGTTTAGAGAGTTTGATATTGATTTACTATCTTTGACTTATTTATGCATGCTCTTATATAAAGAGAAAAGGATATAGAAAACAAGGATACAATATATAGACGAAAGCTACATGAGAAAAGTAACCATAAGAAAAACTTGGCGGAAAAAAAATTGGAATGTCAATCATTTTTTCACACAATAATGATTTATTTACAAGGGGTGATTTTTGGAAGAGAAAATGGCATGTACGTTTAATGTGATAAACTATGTTAAAATTAAATATTTATAATAAAAGAAGGGTAGTTTTACCTACTTCAAAAAGCTTAAGGTTATAAATACACATTTTAAAACGTGAGGGGTTAAGTCACACGTAACCTAAACTTGAAGGTAGTAATTTAATTTACATTTTCTCAAAAATAAATTGAATGAGCATGCATGATTTACCGAATCAACAACATATAACTTGTGGTTATAACCCATCACTTTACACCTCTCTGACCTAACCATTTATCAACCTAAAAACGAAATAATGAATTTAAACTGATAGCAAAAATTTACTTGTTTAAACAATTCTTAATGAAAACATTGGGAGTACAAATTTCATTTAAAAATTTATACTCCCTTCGTTCCTATTTATAAGAACCAAATGAAGGGTGTAATTTGGTCCTTTTTATAAGAATCAATTCAAATTTCAAGATGCATTAATTATTTTTTGGCAACAATACTCTCATTTAATAGAAGTTTCTCTTTCTTTCCACTATGCAACTCATTAACGATAAATAGAAATTAAACAAAATAAGTTGGGGTAGTTTTTGAAAATTGACATAAATTTGAACAAATTTAATACTACCAACCACTTTCTTAAGGGACGTAAAATGTTAGTTTGGTTCTTATAAATAGGAACGAATGGAGTATTAATTAAGAAAAATGTTTGGTTGGTGTACACCCATGTGGGGTGTTTAGAGTTTAGACCCAATTAAATTTAAGAGAAAGGAAGAGAAGAGAGGGAAATGATCAATGTGATATGATGTGATAAAAAGGAAAATAATGAAAATTATGCAGTAGATATGAGGTATCATGACTGTTACAGTGTCCCCGAATGTTAGCTCAAGTGGTAGAGCTAGTGGATATAAAGACTTTGGAGGGTGAAGAGTGAAGGGTTCGAACCATGACTAATTTACTAACATTACTAACAACTAACATTTGCCCATAAAAAAAATATCAGGACTGTTACACTGTTTTAAAATCGGGATTGATTAATAATTTAAAACTGCCTATTTCTAGTGTGATGAAAGTCATGATTTAGTGTGGTAGAAAAAAAAAACTGATGAAGCAAGCATTATTGCACATCCTATTAAAAGGTAATTTGAAATCATGGCAATGTTTATATAATAACACTCCACCTGGTCGTGATGATAATTAAGGAATGAAGTTGCACCAAGCTCCATATGTTTGGATTTTGGACCATATGTTCTGTGCAATGAGCACGATGAAAGTACCTTCCACTTTTGTCCAAAAACAAAAAAAGTACCTTCCACTTATTTTTCACGTGCCAGGCTTCATGGAGGATCTGGTCATTAGTATACAAATGGCTGTGGTCACAATTGTACTACCAGACAAAGACATTCCACAGTTCATACAAAATTTGTAGGGGCCATTTCACGTGGGAGGAAAAATTGGTCCTGTAAGGGTTGGCACTTGGCACCCCTTGTGCTCTTTTTATATAAATTTGTTGCTTACCCAAAAAAAAAAAATGTAGAGGAAAAATTCTGGCTTATTGGGACTGATTTGGATTGCAACAGTGGCTTGCATATTTATCACTCGAAATTAAATTCAATTAATTTCAAGGGAGGGGAACTTGATCTTATTAGAGACCTGGACGAATTCAATACAGATCTTGGCTCTAGGCCAGAGGCAAAGCGCACAATTTCTGTTTTTCTGTTAATGAGTGGTCTGCAAAGCGCACAGTAATATTTTTCTTTGGCTAAGAAAAAAAAAGTGGGTCTCTTTAGTCTCTGCGTTGGGTGGGAGCCTATGAGCACACAATTCACAATGAGGATAGCTTCAAGCCAAACACTTACCCTTCCTTCTTCAATAATTATTTCAAGAGACTGTGTACAATCATGATCAATTAATTCACGTGCCATAATCAGGACTATTTGTACTAGCTCGCTACGGAAAAAAACAAAATATTTTTAATAAGAAATGAAGGTGACCCTTAATGTGGACCACTTTTAAAGTGGTCTAATTTTAGACCACTTTTTTTAACCTACTATAACAGGTCAACACATTTTTTTTAAAGATATTTTATATATGACAAATTTTTAATGATGTTTTTTCTTAAAAAATATAATGTGTTGACCTGCTATACCAAGTCAAAATAGGTGGTGTAATTTTACACCACCTAAAAATGGTGCATATTAGGTTCTCCCAGAAATGAAAGGGTTCTCACATATTTTTGAGAATTTCGTTTGGGATAATTTCAATTAATTTTTTTATTTTAGGTGTGTAAGAACCAAAATTGGTATATATATGATAATAATTAGTATACAAAGGTTGCATCAATTATTTTTTTAACTCAATATTAATATGATTTTTCATTAAAATAATTTCATGAAATTAATGTTATTATATGAATGATATTTAAAATACATGGACTAAAAATTGAATTTACAATATTGGTTAAATTAATTAAATAAGAATTTCATTTCAAAAAAATTAAGAATTTACTATTATATATAGATGTATGATAAATATTGAATAACAACCACTAAATTGAATTTATAATTATTTAGAACATATAATTCTATATAGGATTAGCTATACTATAAATCAAGAAGCTTCAACAACCTATATTTTAATATTATCATTTAATTTTCAATACTAGATGATAAATGTGTGGTGGTACCGGTTGTAAGCCTCTGCAATCGCTACTCCTCCATGAAATCAAATTGATACAATCGTTGCTCCTCCGTCCTCCGCTTCCTCCCTCAGCTCCCTCCCCCCACCTCGCCACCATCATCTACACCTATAGTCCAATATGTTTTTCAGTGACAGATTTCCCCGCTGCGCTTTGTGAGCTTCTTCTTTTGAACTCTCATGAGCGCTCTAGCGCTCTGTTTTCCATTTCTTCGTTGATTTCTGCAAAATCAGAAACAAATACCAAAATGCAGTTCTGGTTCTGAATTGGTCAAGGAAGAAATTGTGTGCAAATTTAAGAAAGAACTTGAAAAGTGTCCAGACTGAACCACCAAAATAATCACTTTTTCCCATTTTGTTTGGCTTTGTGGCTGTTTGGTGTAATTTTGCCCAGACTGAACCACTAAAGTAATCACTTCTTCCTTGCATCTCAAATCAATTTTTTTTTGTCGTGGAGCCTAGGCAAGTGCCCAAGCTAGTCGGACGCTAGAACTACCCCTGATGTCCCCATGTCATGCTTTTTGTATTTTGGTCGTGTCAGGGTACTGTGTCGTGTTCGTGTCAGAATCCGTACTTCATAGTGTAGCAACAATGCCAGGTGGGTGGGTGGTGTGAGGTAGATCCACACAATCATGAATTAAAAAAGATAATTAAAAGAGATCCGGGACATTTGTGGAAAGGAACTGAAGAAAAAATGAGATGTGAGTATATCATTATTATTATTAAGGTGGGTTGTGGTGCTTGATATCATTATAAAGAACTCGCACATGTCAAAATTATCATCTCAGATTGTCAGAGGTCCCCATAGTCAACGTGACATGTAGCAACAAGATTGGCACAGTTGCACCAATCTCCACATAATGGTCTCCTCCACCCTTGAGTATCGTGATGAAAATTAAGGATGAAGTTGCACAATTCACAATGAGGCTAGCTTCAAGCCAAGCACTAATTACCCTTCCTTCTTCAATTATTTCAAGAGACTGTGTACAATCATGATCAACTAATTCACGTGCCATAATCAGGACTATTTGTACTAGCTCGCTACCAAACAAAAACAAAATATTCGTGATAAGAAATGAAAAGGGTAGGTTTTAAGCTGCTGCTTCACATTATGTTTTTTTTTATCAGCAAAGAAATTGTATTAACGGGAAGTATAAGAGATGCTTCAACCCAAAATATAATAGAAAAAGAGAGGGGGAAAAACATGAAAAACCTGGGAAACAAAGAAGAAAAAATCCAACTCCAATTCCAGGAATACAAAAGACGAAATACAGAGGAAAGCAATCCCACCCCCCAAGTTAAGATAGTGCATAATAGTTGAAAGTGTTGATGAAATCAATCTTTTCCATCCTAATAGTTATATATACTTGAAGTTGCTTATTTTCTTAAGATAAAATCAATTTACTCTGCTCTTCACTTCGCTGTTACGGCACATGTGTAGTTTCTTAGTAACGAATTATTACTAGTTTTAAATAGATTGAATAAAAGTGTGAGCTAGTGTCATATCGGAATAAAAATTTGAACAATTCTTAGCTTGCCATTTTTGTGTGAATTCATATCTAACTCATACTTATTTTTACAGAAATGTCATATAACATGCATAATTCATATGGAGGGAAGCTCAAACATGTACGGTGTACCTTCAATAGGATATGTAGGAGGTGCTTGTAAAGAGTTTAGAGAGTTTAATATTGATTTACTATCTTTGACTTATTTATGCTCTTATATAAAGAGAAAAGGATATAGAAAAAAAAGGATACAATATATAGACGAAAGCTACATGAGAAAAGTAACCTAATAAAGTACTGAACTTGGCCATAAGAAAAACTTGGTGGAAAAAAAATTGGAATGTCAATCATTTTTTTCCCACAATAATGATTTATTTACAAGGGCTATTTTTTGGAAGAGAAAATGTCATGTGTGTTTAATGTGATAAACTATGTTAAAATTAAATATAAATAATAAAAGAAGGGTAGTTTTGCACACTTCAAAAGCTTAAGGTTATAAATACACCTTTTAAAAGGTGAGGGGTTAAGTCACACGTAAGCTAATCTTGAAGGTAGTAATTTGCATTTTACCAAAAAATTAATTGAATGAGCATGCATGATTTATCGAATCAACAACAGATAACTTGTAGTTATAACCCATCACTTTACACCTCTGACCGAAGTACCGAACCATTTATCAACCTAAAAACCAAATAATGAATTTAAACTGTTAGCAAAAGTTTACCTGTTTATATAAACAACTCTTAATTAAAACATTGGGAGTTCAAATTCCATTTAAAAATTCATATTAACTAAGAAAAATGTTTGGTTGGTATACACCCAAGTGGGGTGTTTAGAGTTTGGACCCAATTAAATTTAAGGGAAAGGAAGAGAAAAGAGGGAAATGATCAATGTGATATATGATGTAATAAAATAGAAAATAATGAAAATTATGCAGTAGACGTGAGGTATCATGACTGCTAGAGTGTCCCCGAATGTTAGCTTAAGTGGTAGAGCTAGTGGACATAAGGGTTTAGGAGGGTGAATGGTTCAACGTTTGAACCCTAAAGATAATTAATTTACTAGCATTACTAACAACTAACATTTGCTCATAAAAAAAATCATGACCGTTACAATGTTTTAAAATTGGGATTGATTAATTTAAAACTGCCTATTTCTAGTGTGATGAAAGTCATGATTTAGTGTGCAGTAGAAAAAAAAAACTGATGAAGCAAGCATTATTGCACATCTATTAGAAGGTAATTTGAAATCATGGCAATGTTTATATAATAACACTCCACCCTTAGGGCCGTGATGATAATTAAGGAATGAAGTTGCACCAAGCTCCATATATTTGGATCGGATTTTGGACCATATGTTCTGTGCAATGAGCACGATGAAAGTACCTTCCACTTTTGTCCAAAAACAAAAAAAGTACCTTCCACTTATTTTTCACGTGCAAGGCTTCATGGAGGATCTGGTCATTAGTATACAAATGACTGTGGTCACAATTGTACTACCAGACAAAGACATTCCACAGTTCATACAAAATTTGTAGGGGCCATTTCACGTGGGAGGAAAAATTGGTCCTGTAAGGGTTGGCACTTGGCACCCCTTGTGCTCTTTTTATATAAATTTGTTGCTTACCCAAAAAAAAAATGTAGAGGAAAAATTCTGGCTTATTGGGACTGATTTGGATTGCAACAGTGACTTGCATATGGAGCACTCGAAATTCAATTCAATTAATTTCAAGGGAGGGGAACCTGATCTTGTTAGAAACCTGGACAGTATTCAATACAGATCTTGGCTTTAGGGCTTAGGCCCGAGGCAAAGCGCACAATTTCTGTTTTTCTCTTAATGAGTGGTCTGTAAATCCACAAATTTGCATTAATTATGCTTAAGACTTTTGTTTTATCTCTGTAATTCTGGGTTAGGTACCCCTTGTACCTAGTTGATTTGGGAGAGATCAAACTACCCGTTGGCAAGGGGTAGGGGAGAGAGGATCTGGACGCGCTGAAGGACTCCAAGTAGGCAAGGTCCCGGGAGGGGCTCCTGCAAGACACTCCAATGCTAAAGTCAGTGATAGAAGTTGTGAGAATGGTGAGTTTGGAGAGAATACGTTACCTTTAGATAGAAGGAGTGTTCCCTTTATATAGGAGAGGCAGGATTAGGGTTGGAGCCATGCAACGTCATGCATGGCTCGTACTTGGGGGCATGGATCAACGTTGGATCCCCTGCAGAGGAACAGTGATCCAACGGTCTGGGGGCCCTACGGATCTGCACCAGCCAACCTACCCCTAGGGTAGTTGGCCTAGGTCAACCCCTATGTAGTGGGCCCCGGGTTCCTTGTCCTCACCCTTAGTGGTGGGGCTCGGGAGTAGGGGACTCTTGGCCTCCCCCAAACGGTCCCTGATCTGGGACTTTTGGTGGGTCCAGCCCTGTCCTAGGTCCCCTGTCCGTCCCCGGTCAGGGTCCCCAGAACAGTAGCCCCCTAGCCCTGGTCGGCTGTTCCAGCGGAGCGAGGGCTATTCATGCCCTGTGTTTGTGGTGTTTTAGGCGTTTTCGTGGTCGTCACAAAAAAAAGGGTTTAGAAATTTAAAACTTTATTCATTGATGATAGGGGCCGTTTGGCCGTTACATTCCTTCCCCCTAGAAAGGGGGTGTTACTCGCATGGTGTTGTATCGGAGGCGGACGGTTTGTAGGTCTCTGTCGAGACTCTCTCTCATGGTTAGGAGGGGGGTCAACTCGGCTTTGATTTCGTCCGTTGCTCCCTTCCCCTTGCCCTGATGCTCCGTGGCAGAGACCTCGAGGCCCCAAATCAGCATGTTAACCTCCGAGCGGCGTCGGTGTAATTCCCACATCTCCTCCGTCAGCTCCAAGAAGGCTAGCAGCCCCGCCTTCAGTTGGGGGTCAGGATCCTCTGCTAGGATTCTGCCGACTAGGGATCTGATCCTACTGGGGGTGGAGGTTTGCGTTTGGTAGGAGTAGTATAGGTTGTCGTCTAGAGCCTCGGTCCTGAGTGTCTTCAGGTAAGTCTCCATGGAGGTCATTCTGGTATGAGGAAAAGATGGATCTTGTGAGGGGGGGTGGTTACCATTTATAATCGAAACGTTCTTGGGTGGTAACGCCCATTAGCCCTTTCCTAGGAGTTTCTCTTGGGAAATAAAACGGGGAATTAAATGTAGAGGCCGGTGGTCAAAGCGTGCCTTCCCGAGGCCGTGTATATGGAGTCGACCGACCGGATCCGAGTGGGTTAGGACGCTCGGGTCTCACACCGAGTGGGTTATCGCGAGGTTTGAACTTGAGAAGTCAAAAAGACGCGGGAGAGGGAAACGGTGTGAGGCTTTGGACCCACTGCATTTAATGTACCTGACTCTTGAGGAGGGACGTGTCGTTTCCGGGTGGGTCGCGTCGCTTCGCGACTCCTCTCCCACGTACCTCTGGAGGTGTGTGTCGCTTCGCCGTCGCTGCCTTTTTCTGACGTGGCAAGGCCTGATTGGACGAAGCCCTTTGGTTTCCCCAAACGTCATGATTAGGGAAACTAGGGCTGTCGAAACGTCACGTCTCCCTCCTCATTTTCTATAAAAGAGGGAGGAGGAGATTCATTTGCACTTTTGCATTTCTGAACTTCCTCCGAGCTTTTCCGTCAGGTACCGGTGTTTCACGGTGGTGCCTTCTTTCGCACGGTGGTCGTTTGGAAGCTTTTCCAGTTTCTTCTTGTAAGTCCTTGCTTCCCTTGACTTTTCTCCTTAAGGTTTTAATTTTTTCTTTCTTCTAGCAGAAAGGGTGGCTTGCTCTTAGGGGAGTTGGGAGTTTCCCCTCCCATGGTGGCCCCCTCTTGCGGCGGAGGAGATTCTCTCTGAGGGTCCCCACCGCCGCACGGTCGCGTGGTCCTGCCTAGGGCAAAGATGGATTCCGGGTGGGTCCTTCTTTGAGCCGATTCCAACGACCTAGGTGTTGATACGACGTTTTCCCTTGTGCAGGAGTCGTTATGGGGAAGCCTACCCAAAAGAAGAAAGGCAAGGCCGCAGACGAGGCTTCGGGCGGGGCCTTAACTTCTAGGCCCCGGGGCGGGGCCCCCAAGAAGAAGAGGATCGATCGGGAGAAATACCCTCATCTGAAGGGGGACGATTCCGTGTATGACAAGTGGTGCCGTACCATTCTCTCTCTCCCGTCGGAGTATGCAAACGAGAAGGAAGATTATTTCTGGAGTCAGCGTTTTATGTCGCAGACTCAGATCGGCCCCGGTCACATGGTGTATTCGCCGGGTAAGGAGGAGCGGCTACCCCACACCCCGCCGTTTGGGGTGTACATGCATATCTACACCATGAAGAAGGTGAGGGTGAGGATGCCACTCACGGACTTTCAATGTGACGTTCTTCGCCATATGGGGGTCGCGCCGTCGCAGCTCCATCCCGGCGCTTGGGGTTTCGTGCGAGCGTACGAGGTTGCTTGCGTCTTGTTTGGCCAGAAGCCGTCGATTCCGCTCTTTTTCCATTTGTTCGAGGTGGCCCATACTCAAGGTTATGGTGGGCACAGGATCGTGACCCTGAGGTCGGGTAAAGATCTCCAGATCTTTCACCCGTTTGCAGAGTCTTACCGGGACTTTAAAGATCAATTCTTCCGTGTGGCGCCTACCACCCCGCCTCCTTACTGGTGGTTCGAGAGAGCCCCGAACGGGGGCAGTCGTGCCCGGTTCCCGCTGACCTGGAACGCCAAGCACTACGACGTGAAGATCAGTGCTTTTGGTTACGCGGTCGGGGCCTTGTCGGAGGTGGACTTGGCCTTCAAAGACCTCTTGGTGGCCGCTATACGGAAGGAGGTGAGGGGTAATCCACCCAAAGAATCCTGCATTCAGCCGTTGCGCTGCTACGACCTTTGTACTTATAGCGTTCGTAGGAACGCTTGTTTGCTGCGCGAGAAGGGTGGGGTTTTTTTTTTTTTATGTTCAAAGTGTTGTGTGCCCTTTCGTCTTACTAATGTTCTTCTTGTGGTCCATTTGCAGGCTTTAAGATGGAGATCAATGCCGCCTTGGTCGCTGCTCTACAGGTTTCGGTTGACGAGGTCGAGACTGACAGCGAAGGGGAGCAGGAGGTTTCCCAAGATGGGGGAGATGGACTTGGAAACCAGGGGCAGCCTTTAGTCGGGGCCAACCCCGTTGGGGCCGGTCAGAGTGGCCCGGTTGGTGGTGAAGGAAACGCGGACCCCGGGTCGGACTCAGGGAATCCCGATCATCAGTAGGAGGGCTCCCTAGAGGGGAATAGGTCCGGGTCGGAGCGACCGGTTAAGAGGCAACGCCACTCCTCAGGCGAGGGGGCCCGTTCTCCCGAGCGAGTGACTCCGATTGCTCAAGTGGGTCCCTCGGAGCCAATCTCTGTGTGGGGTAAAGACGCGGTGGACACGAACGAGCACAACAACCAAATCGACGATTTGGTGTACAACGAGATAGACCAGTCGTTCCTGAGCACAAAGGAACCCTACAATCTCCTGGCCTTTGCTCTAAAGGCAGTGCTTCAGACCGCCTCCATCATCCGCCATGTGCAGCAGGGGCCAGTGCTCGACGTGGAAGAGGTCAAGGAGCAGTTGAACGCCGCCGAGGGTAAGTTCGCTACGGCGGACAAAGAGTTGGCTGATTCCAAGAAATCAGTTCAAGAGCTGACCGCTGATAAAGCGAAGTTACAAGGGGAGGTTCACGAGGTGACCGTTGCGGCTAAGAGGTTTGCGGAGAAGCTAGAGCTGAGCGAGAAGGATAACGATTGGTTGCGCTCCCGGCCTGAGAAAGCCGAGCAGGCCCTGAAAGACGAGAAGGCTGCTCGAGAGGGTGAAGCTAAGGAGATGGAGGCCTTGAAAGCAAGCAATGCTGAGCTCAAGAAGAAAGTTGCCGATCTGGGGGCTGAGAGAAAGAAGCTGAGGTCGAGTCTGAAGGAGATTCACAAGGCTTCTTTTGACAATGCTTTGGCTCAGCTTGAGGTGGTCCATCCGGGTCTGGATGTGGGCCCGCTTCACTATCGGAAGGTTGTGTTGGGGGGAAAGATCGGGACTCTGGACGACCAGAAGCAGTTTTCTCCGACCTTCCCAGCCGAGCCAGCTCCTTGAAGTTCTTGTCTCTTTATTGTAATTTGATGTGTTTACTGATCGTTTTGTTATTTGTTTAAACCTGTTTGTTCTATTTTTTGTAAAGACTTGTTGTTCCTACCTTTCCCTTGGTGTTTGTAAGAACTTATTATTATATTTTCTTTTTTGCGTTGTATTCTTCATTCTTTACTCGTCTTAAAGTTATTTCGAGCCGGAAAGGTCTTTAATATTTTTGCGCCCGACGGGTCTTAGTGCCCTATGGGTCTTGGTGCCCTATGGGTCTTAGTTAATTTCCTGCCCGGTGGGTCTTAGTGCCCTATGGGTCTTGTTGCCCTATGGGTCTTGGTGCCCGGAGGGTCTTAAATAATTTCTTGCCCAGTGGGTCTTAGTGCCCTATGGGTCTTAGTTAATTTCGTGCCCGGTGGGTCTTTAATAGCTTTGTCAATGCGGTCAAATATACTGCCGGTTCGAATAATTCAAATTCAACATAAAACATTGCTTCATTTTTGCGCTTGGAGCTCGTGGCTCTAGTCATCTACAAACTTGGACGAGATGGGTGTGTACCCTTGATTACAAAAGACTAAATTAAAAGACCGTGCTTAGGAGGATTGCGGGTGCCTGATCGGTCGCGGCTTAACTATAGTATTTTCTAAGGGTGGTTGCGTTCCATGTACGAGGGATTTCCTTTCCTGCTAGGGTTTCCAGTTTGTATGCTCCCGTGCCGGTTGCTTCGACAACCCTGTAAGGGCCTTCCCAGTTGGCTGCTAGCTTTCCCCGTTCGATTGACCGTGCTCCGATGTTGGCCTTCCGGAGGACCAAGTCCCCTGTGGTAAAGGAGCGGAGAACTGTTTTCTTGTTGTAGCGAATGGCTGCCTGCTGCTTTGCGATTAGCTCTCTGCAGTTGGCCACTGCTCTCCTTTCAGCTAGGAGGTCGAGGTCTTCCCCTATGAGTTGATCGTTCTGGTTGGGGTCGAAACCTGCTGTTCGAGCGCTCGGTTCTCCTATTTCAGCCGGAATCACAGCTTCTGTGCCAAAGGTGAGGCGGTAAGGGCTCTCCCCCATAGTCGAGTGCGGGGTGGTGCGGTATGCCCATAGGACGTGATCGAGCTGTTCGGCCCAGTCGCCCCTGGCACTCCCCAATCTCTTCCGGAGGCCTCGGGGAATGACCCTGTTGGCCGACTCTGCCTGCCCGTTTGTCTGGGGGTGTTCGACAGAAGTTAATCGCTGCTTGATTTGCAGCCCGTCCAAGAGATCCCTAAACCCTTTAGAGGTAAACTGGGTTCCATTGTCTGTGACCAGGACCCCAGGGACTCCGAACCTGCTGATGACGTTCTTGTAAAAGAAGCGTTGCACTCGAGCTGTGGTGATCGTTGCTAGTGGTTCGGCTTCGATCCACTTGGT